>NC_066389.1:222084-368084 GCF_013377495.2 Cygnus atratus | reverse complement strand
GCAATGGTGTTGTCAGGATTTGACTTGCTTTATAAAACCTCTGCAGAAAAAAGTGAAAAAAATCACACCCCGCCCCCTCCCCCCTCTACAATGCAGTACAAGTGCCTCAACCAACCAACTCTTGCTTTACTCCAGCGTGACTTTGGAAATTGCTCCTTGTCACAGATCAAAGGTACATGTGTGCACTGGCCGTTCCACGGTGAACATTTTGCACATTCGGGTACGTTTCTCTCTTCTTGGAACTTGTGCAAATCAGAGGCCACAACTTTAGGGCAGCCTTTAATTTTAAGCCACTGGGCCTTCACCCTCCCATCTGGATTTCATTCACCGGCATGGGCAATGGTGGTGCCAACAGTATCTTGTACAATCACAGGTTAATTGGTGAACGTGGGGAATATTCTCATCAGAGTAAGTCTGTCCTCATCCTTCTTACCTCCCCATCTTTTTTTTTTTTTTTTCCGCTGAGTGGGAATATCAAGCAAAAATAAATTAAATTTGACCATCCTGGACAATAACCACGAGGTTTTTCTCAGTACCTAACATCAATACAAGGCACGCCCAACAACACACACACCATAAGAGCACTGCAGAGCAGGGCAGGGCAACCTGCCAACCCAGACATCTAAGTGCTAACTGTTTGTATATTTGTCAGTTTTCTGCTGCCCTCTTTTCCTTGGCTGGTGCACAAGAAGTTGGGCTCCTGCCCTCAGTTCTCAGCAGACCTTGTAGCAGACTCCAGACCACAACTTCCTCTCGTGGCATCACTTTCTGAAGCTGCTCTCTGGGATGGTGAGAGTGCGCCTCCTCAGTTTTCTTCCTGATCCTTCCTCCAGCAAGTAAGTGACATCAATAGCTGCAACAGACCACAGGCTATTGGTAAAGATGGTGACGCCAGGTACAGCTTTACTATTTCCTTACAGTTTTTTCAAGGATGATTGCATCCATAGAGATATTCAAAACTCCACTGGACAAGCTGCTGAGTAACCCAATTTGTTTGAAGTTCGCCTTGCTTACAGGGGAGGATGATTAGACCTCAACCCAAATTACTCTATGAGGCTATGCATTATTATTTTGTGTTAGCTCCCAGAACATGAAAGAAAAAAGTGATTTACTGGTCTGAACGCAGCTCATCCTAGGTTTTAATTCTAATAGTTATCTAAGCTATCTCTAGATCACCCTGAGAAGCGTGTTACAGTATGATTACGTATACACAAACCAGTTTGTGGGAAGCATATGCCAGCAACCAAAGCACGAACTCTTTGAATACCACTGGCCTGTTAAAAGGATGACCTGTAGCAACATTCAGGTTGCTGGATCTCCGCTGTCACAGCAGCTAATGATATTGCAATTAAAAACAAGGAACTACTTAACCAGGGCAACCACTGCACCATCATTTTACAATTTAGAAGTTACCCAGAACCCAACAGTAAGAACTATCACTAAAAGTCAAAAATTACTTCCTAAATTCTTTCGTCTTTCTTTGCATGTCTGTTATGTTTCTCAGTTGTAAACAAGGAGTAATGGGGGAATGTCCTCAGACAGTCTTTGTGGTTACTAAATATACTATACAAAACAGTGTCAGCAGTAAGAAATTTCATATGAATTCAGAAAACTGCTACTGTTGCAAAAGAAAACATTACTGCAAAGAAAACTAATTATTAATGTCCACTAGCAAAATATTCAGACAAAAGTATTAATTTTATCAACACAGTCTGCAGTGAGCTAAAGAAAAAGCAAAACAAAACAAAAAATCAAACTACAGAAGAAATGCTCTTGTGTAACCACAGCATAAAATCTCACCGTTTTTCCCTGGGATTTTCTCTAAGAGGGTTAGCAGGATTTGATTAAGTCTCTCTCTCTGAATATGCCGCCTTTCCTCTGGAGTGCACAGCTGCCTTGTGTCAGAATTGCCTTCTTCCACCTTTTTATCAGTTTCACAGGTCTCACTAGAGACTGCCTCTTTTTCTGGCTCCTCTGTGCTAGGCACCTCACTTGAAGTTTGCTCTTGGTTTCCTAATACATCCTCAATAAGTGGAAGAGAATCTTCTTCTTGGTTTAAGTCTTTGATCTGTGTTTTTGAACGATCTGTTTTCCAGGATGATCTGGCAGGAAAAGAAGAGTTTAAATACCAAATTTTTTCAGACACTTACCTGAAAGGTGAATTACTAGAGAGTCAAGGACTCCTCAATAGGTAGGAGACTTTCTGGAATCTCCGTCATTTTACTTAATAATACATGCATTCAAACCTAGCAGATCTATGGGAGGATATAGGCCTATAACCTCATTTGCATAAGGTCAAATGCAGTCTTTCAAAAAACAATTCCTTTTTAATTTCAATTTGTAAATATTTTCATTTGCCAAAACAGGTGAGCACAACACATACTGATGTTTTTTCTTCAACTACCATGGCTCCTGGTAAGTACCTGTAGTCTCTAACAGAACTGAGAGAATGCACTGGCCCTGGCTGTTATTACAAGGAATATGTGGTCAGTCTATTCAGTGACTGATCTCCCTCCTGTGCTGGGCTATGCCTTCTCCCACATTCAGCTGCTTCTGCTAACTTTCAAAATGGCTTCTGTACTTTCCTGACTAATAAGCATATTATTAAGGAACACCAAGGCTGGTTCTATATTCCCTCTCTTTCCCCTCATTCCCTTTTCTTTCTCTGAAAGTTCAGAGAATTGCTTTAAAGAATTTAAGTTTATTATTTCCACAGCACCCAGGAAAACGGGTAGGAAGAACACTGGACACTTGACAAGCAAACAGGATCTATCCCATCTCTTCTCAGCCAACAATCTGGTAGGTAAGACTTACCGGCCTCCATTTCTCTTGTAGTTGTCTGGTACATAATGAGGCTATAACAACAATAAAGATTATGGTTAATACTGAATAAACTTCACAGTGGAAGGAAGTGCTGGTCTAGTGTTATGGAAGTACCAATACAGGACTTGCCTATCTGGCACTTTGCATATGCCAGTGCATGGCTGGTGTATCTCACACATTAGACAAATCCAAAGGAGAAGGGATAAAAACCTCATGTAATAGGGGTAAATTAGAGCCAGACTTGCTATCTGATTCTTTTTATCTTCTAAATAAATTTTAAGCCATAGACCATTATGAAAAAAATACTCTTTACTTTTTGCACAGCACAAGTTCAGAGCCTTCTCGAAATTCACTATAAGAATCTCTCTGCTCCCGAAGAAAAGTGCTTACTTGCAGAAAATCTGCCACATCTGATACCTCAAAACTCAAGAGACAAAGTAGTGTTGTGTAGGAGGATGTACACAACGAAGAGTTGCTACTCCCACAGAATAGAGGAAAATAAGACTGAAATGAATGGACAATCAGATGCAGCATGGTAAGGCAAGGTGTACTTCATGATCAGGCCACCTACCTATTCGGCTGCTGGTTTTTGATAAGACATCCACTTTCAGTGATTATTATATAAGAAAGCAAGTGGTATGTCATTTGATAAAGCAGAGAAATGGAAATAAGAAAATTCTGCTTTTCTGTATTTGGAATTCAAAGGTACTGCTGAAAAGCATTTTATAGGCAAAGTTTATTAAAATATCGAGCAATTACATCAAAGGAAAGAAAGCCTGACACAGACTGGCTAACAAACTCACACTGGACTATATGCCGTGTGGTTCTCTGAAACATATAAAATTATTTTAGAGCTGCAGAATTGCTGCCCAAAAGTGAATTTTAAGATTTCCTCTGTTCAGGAATGACTTGCACGAAATTACCATCTAGATTTCTGTCAGAAACCAACATCTCCAAACTTCCACATCACTATTTGTTTGCCTCAACATCTGTTTGCCTTTCAATTGCATATTCTGTGTCTACAGTCAATTTTTATTTCCAAACTTTTTTTCTAGCCAACTATTCATCCAGTCTGTGTATGCTTGTGTGTCATTTTCCTCAGGTTTACAATCCTTCATTCATAAACAGAGAGGCAGGGGCTTCCGAAAAATATGTCCAGCCTTCTGGTAAAAAAATAAGGAAGCTACGAGAAGAAACACTTACTGAGAAGTCTCTCTTGGGTGTGAGTTTCTTGGGGAAGTGGTCAAAGGCATAGGGCTTGGTGCAGACAGGATAACGATTCCGGTGGATCTTGTAGAAGAGATGAGCAGATTTATCAAGGCGGTAATCACAAATATATACATCCTGCTCCTTCACACCTTTTGGCCTCCCTGCAGTTTCAAAACGAAGTACATATGAAAAAAATATTAATCAGATTCAAGAGAAGACAGACAGGATACCAGAACAAAGCCATACACAGTGTCAGAAATATGGGCTTTAGGGTGTTAAGTTACGATTCTGAATCAAGGGGAACAAACGCTGGACACATGCCTAGTTCAAATGTAAGAGAAAAACCTGTAGATTCCAACCAAATAATTCCAAACCTATTTTTACCACCATCACAGTCTCTTCCTTACGCACTGCAATACAACCCTGCTGCTGTCTCCTCAGTACTGCCCCTTGTGCAGCAGAAACCACTGTTCAGTGGTGAGGCAATAGCGCCTCCTCAGCTCTGATACCCTGTAAACATTGGCTACTGCCTTTTTGCAGCACTAACTATTTTAGCATACTTCCCAAATTTAATTTCTCATCCTATTAAGTTTCCTTACCTTTGCAGTAGGTGTATAGGTCAAGAACACAGCACGTTCCCACAACAGCCTCTAAGGGGATAATTTCATACAATGGCACCCGGAACAGCTCATTGTGATAAAACTTTCGAGAAGGGGAATGATGTGTTTCATGTGGACGGAAATAATGATGACCAAATGCAAACCGCTCCTCTCTGCTCGAAGATGTGTAGGTAAGAGAAGAGAACAAACAGAAGAAAAAAAGACTATTTCTATAAACCTGTGATACAACTTTACCTAATGCCCTCCATTTAATTTTGAACTATCTACCTTGTACTTTGCAGTCGCTGTGATGAAAGGCAAACTTACATGAATATAACACTTTCAACTTTATCCCCTTCAACAAGTGGAAATATTCCTATTGTGATTTTTATGAACACAGCAGACTTACCATGCTGCTATCAATGGGGCATAAGCATTTAATCATGTTACAGTGGCTTAGCAAGTCAGTGATCATTAGCTGAGCCAATTCAGCTGTCAGTGTGTATTCTCAGCCTATTCCAACAGTGAAGGAAATGTATCAACTTATATCTCTTATCCCTTGCTTACACCTCCAACTTTATATGTTTTTACTTCACGGTTGTGGAGCACATGCAGAGACAAGTGGGAAATCATCACGTCTTTGTAACTTAACCATGTTCAGTCCCGCATTTTTAAGCTATAACAAGACTTCCACAAAATTACTGTATTTTGACAGGTAGGTATATGGAATGTCTCAAATTCAAAAGATGCCTTGAACATACTTCTCATTTTTCCAGAGTTTTTCAATGCGGAAAATATCGAGTTTCTCCCTGTTGATGTGGGACAGCAGCCGATACGACTGCCGGACAGGGTGTCCATCTGGAGTTCTACGGCTGTCTCTCATCAGGTAAACACAATCACCTGGCAATAGGCACAAAATACACACCTGTAACTTCCCATCAGTCCAGCACACCAAAAATAGAGGAGTAAATGGTTTCATTAAAACTAACATGACAGAGCTACCTAACATTGAATTGCAGAGTGATACAAAACCAATCCAGAGCCAGTAAAAGGAGGAAAGGTGACCCTCATCATTTCCAGAAAAACTTTACTAGCAAAGAACTAAACATAACTTGAACTGCATGCCCACACTGAAAATAGTAACGTGTAACGAATCCAGATAAATTATGGCAGGACATGTAACAAAATAAGTTTTTATAATGACAGTATGTACAAATTAGTGATAGCTGCAATGTTTAAAGAATAAGACTTTAAGAGGTCCTCTGACCAGAGACTGAAGAACCCTCACTTATTTACAGGGATTCAATCACAGTAAAGTGTGCACTCACACGTCAGGCAGTTGGACGCTTTTCAGCCTTGTTCATTGAAAACATGAGGAGTTCTCAAGCTTGGAACTTGAAGATAGACTAATTCAATTGTTCAGACAACTCCCTGGCAGTGAAGGCAGACTGACATAAAGAAATACTATCCTCTCATAAGCCTTTTCAGTCTTATCACAAGATCAGCCTCTTCCTAATACACAACATGCAGGAAAAATGTCACAGTCTATGCATACTGCAACTGCAGGCCTGATGGTCACTACGGTCTCTTTTGCCTTGCAATCTGCAAATTGCAAATTGCATGACCTTATGGAAACCAGAGACAGAAAAAAACTGTTTCAACTCTGCAACTGAATCGCAGCAATTACTATAGGCAAATGTCATGCTTCAGAACCTTTGGCGGAGAACTCGAGATCAGCAAAGAATCCATGTTTTTCCCCTTTTTCTACTGTAATGTGTATTACTTCCTAGCACCTTCCGGGCATAGCCTTGCTCAATCTATTCCCTGTAACTTCACAGGCACTGTTGGGGCCTAACTGTTGGTGGCAGTTCAGTCTCCTTTGTCCTCTGCTAATGATACACGGAGTTTAGCCATGTAAGCTAACATTTTTCTAATTAATCACCAATCAAGCCCTATAAAATTAGAGGTATGTGGTTTTGTCATGACAAAAACGACCTTAACACTATAAATGACTGGAAGTTGACACAAAAAGAGCTAAAACATAACTAAATGAAACAAATTACAGAAATGCTGATGCAACCCTAGAAAGACAGTTATTCTTCAGCTGGCAACCCAGCAAAAAACCATGAGATGGGAACACCAAATGACTGAGCTATAGACAAGACAGAGAATGCAGAGCAATGATGAGGAAGAATGAGGGAATGTAAATTCTAGAATGCTGCAGAGGATAAAGAATGCACTGTACCTTGTTTTCTGTTTTTTTTTTTTTTTTTTTTTTTTTTTTTTTTTTTTTAATTCTCCTCTTTCCTGAGGACTCCTATTCCTCCCTAGCAATCACGCCAACTGGTTTCATTCATTCAAGAGCATTTCTCTTAAGAATAATACAGGATTCTTTCTAACCTTGTATGTATCTGAAGAATGATGTTTAAAAAAAAAATCAGTGATCTTCTTTGCCTTTACTTCTAAATGTTAACTACTGGAAGCTGACTCTACATCTTTCTTCTTTGGCCAGAAGCAGAAACCTATCTGTGTTAAAGGTAATTAATGTTTCTTCGTCAACCAGTCTGTGAGAACTCAGGTTCCTTACTATGTGTCACCCCCATGCTAGCACAGGGGGCAGCTTTCTACTTCTAAAAAGATAAAAACACTTAAAACGAGGCGATGCCAGAAATCTGTGTACTCTTATCTGATGGAAATCATGGTAGACACCAAAGTAAGCACATACCTTGGCGCAGCAACAGATCATCCCGTAACAAGCATATGTAGTAAACGCAGCCAGGCTGGGCATAATGGGGACGAGGAATCATGGGAACCTCCTGGAGGAGAAAAGAAAAAGAAAGGAAATGTTAAGACAGCCACCATAATCAGCGCAGAACCGGGTCTGATATCCTTTTTGAAATATGCAGACGTGGCTACAGAAGAACTGACACTTAACATGACTAAATGTAATCCAAGGAAGCTACATTATAAAGTAAGAATCTCACAATGGCCTTGCCAATGTCACTAAATATAAATGAAAAAACTGCTTCAATTGGTAACTGTAGTAATGAAGAAATATTTTTTACTCTGTTCACAGATCGAGGTTCACACTGCTCACACAAGTAGTGTTCAACGTCAGAATTCACACCCATACAGTCGCAATGCTGCCACACCTAGAAAAATAGATGCATCCCAATTAGAAATTCTTGTGATATATTTTATTTATAAATTGTACTTTCTCAAAAAGTATTAAGGAAAGCATGAAAATAAGCTTCACAAAGGAAATTCAAGACCTTCTCTGAACTATTTCATACTGCGTAAGAAGACAGCTAAGATCTCCATGCAACTCTTTATGTAAAAGCCTGTAATTGCTGAAATTCTGCTTGACCAAAGACAGGAGTTCTGGCAGTTTCAAGAAGTGCTAGCTACTCTATACAGAAATGCAAATTGCATTTCCTCTTTGAAAACAGTATCTCTCAATTCTTCTGGAGAGAAAATGAAGTTCTGAAGAGGTAATTTAGGCTATTATTAGTGATGCAGAGGCTGCTGGTAGAAGTTCCACTGGTTATAGTGAATAGAAAAAGAGCTCCATTTTGTGTTCCCATGCCTCACCATGCACTTTTCACACTGGATCATGAGTCCTTCATCTTTGTAAAGGCCACAAATGCAACGGATCACATCCTCGTCCTTCTCATGACCATTTTCTTTTTCGCAGACAGATGTCTCACTGCTGTCAGCTTCACTTGCTGTTTCTCCCACTATTTCATCAATTTGGGCAGATGCCTCATGACGAGCATTATAATACGCTTTCCGTAGCCGGCATACATCACGCCCAGTTGGAGACTTTCTGCCATAGTATTTCTGAATAAAAACAAAACAAAGAAACAAAAAACCTTTGTATGTGTTTGGTTTTCCCCTGCAGGTTCCATGTTTTTGCGCATTTCTCCTGTTTGTACACACTCTTGAAGGTGCATCCACCCATGTGGTAACACGACTGTACACCTACTTCCTTTACGTTGAACTGCAGGTCCATGTATCTTAACGTATGACACTAAAGGACAATTTACTTCTCCCCAAAAGTACTGAAATTTCATTAGGCTAGCTATTGATGCATGTCCTTTACTTTCTATTTGTCTGACCTAAGGCAAACAAAAGCACTAAGAATAAGCTGAAGTACATTAATTATCAATGTCTGTTCATCAGAAAAGGATTATCAGAAGTTCCCCTTCTCTAAAATATTTTTTCTTCTTTCATTACTCTAAGTCAGCAAGAGCATTAAACTAGGATATATTCCCAGTATCTATGCAACAGCCTTAAGGCTAGAGGGAGCCTCACCTCTGCATTCCGGAAGACCTTCAGCATGTCTCCATCAAAAGCCTCCACAGTTTTATAATAGCCAGTCAAGATCTGTTTCTCAATGGTGGCAAGGTCCAACGGGTCAGAGATCTTTTCATAATAGTCTGCGTTTCTAAAATGGGAACGTATGCAGAATGTCAATTTCACCAGCATTTCAAATGTATGCAAATCCCTTATAGAAAACCATGGGTTGCTCTGAGAAGCAAATACTTACTTTTTCTTTGGGGGTAGGTTGAGGAGGGGAGCTGCAAGAGCCTGCCTGGAGGAATCTGTAACGGGAACACACAGTTTAGCAACACTTACTTGAATAAAACTTAAAAAAAAAAAAAAAAAAAAAAAAAAAAGAACTAACTAACTATATTCTATCCATGTTTAAAAGAAAGGCTGTTCAGGGAACTGATATGGAGTTTGTTTCAAGAAGCTGGTTGCTGTACTCTGGATATATCAAAATGGAGGGCAGTTTCCTTGCAGTTCAGTAAATTGTACCATTTTGCTAAACTACTGAAAAATCAGTTTAAAAGCATAGCAACACCTGCAGATTCTGGTGTCAGAGGAAGGGGTTGAGGATAACATTGGTAGCAGGAGAAAGGAAAAAAAAAAAGCAAGAGGTTATTTAAAGTCCTGACAAACTCTTTTTTCTATTATTTCATATTCAGAGAGTTCATTGTTCCAGAGGCTGAAAAACATCTCTGCGGAGATTTTTCAGGAACACCACATCACCTTCACCTTTGTAGGATATGATGCTATCACATATTTCCTTGAAGATCTGTGCTAGGCGGGCAGCACGAGCCACTTCAATATTCTCTTCAGCTGCAGCCAAGCGTCGTGTTCTCACAGAGCGGGCGGTCTGAAGGGCTGAAAACTGGGTCATGAAGACGTCTGAAAGAGAGCAAAAAAGAATTATGTCTAAACAAGAATTTACTTGAAGATCAAATTACAGTGTCTTTTCTGATCCAGCAAGTCCATCACCAATTATTAAAATTAACTTTTTTTAAAGCTACTATAATAGTAAAAGATTATTTTCACAAGTAGGTTCTCTCACTGCTTATAGCTCATCCAAATGGTTAAGAAGGTTACTAAAGTATTTTATGTTGCTGGAGCAAACGTAGCATGTCACTAAATTCACTCAAAATACTCATTTCCCAACTTCTCGTGTACCTTACAGTGGGGACCAAATCCTGCACAGCAGTGAAGATTATGGTGCTGTGAACAAAGGGCTATTTTGAAACAGTATTAATACATTCATTCCAATACCTATGTTTTGTCCCATTCCCAAAACTGAATGCCAAAAAGCTTTCTTCTCTAAAGGCCTAATTCGTAAGAAAAAAGCATTAATTATTTCAGAGGAAATTGCAGAATCCCCTAATGCAAAAATACATTGAAAATATAAAAAAAAAGTCTGTCTTATCCTGCTATGTAAATATAAGAGCATACATACACAACTACACACATATGTATTTTTTATCTGTAGGGCATTCCCTGTGTGCATTACAATAGACACATTGATCCTGTAGGAAGGCTAACTTTGATTTACATACAGAACTTAAGCTCTTCTTGGACATATCACATAGGATCTCAAAGGAGAAGAGTAGCAACATGAGGAACCTGTGCTGGCCTTACCAGATTTAATGTTGCCATCATCCCGACAGATTCCATTCCAGCGGTTGTATAATGATGCAGTATGGATATTATCACTGACATGCTTCACTTCCTCTTGTTTTTGTCGAATCTTTTCCCAGTTTCGTACCAAAAACACATGGTGTTTTAACACAAAATTTCTATATGAATTTAAAAAAAAAAACAGCATTCAGGAATCACATTCTCTGTAATTAATACCTTAACGTGGCAAAAAAGAGATATTCAGACATAAGCTTCTCATGTCAGTGGTGAGAAATGCCATCCTAACTCGTTAAAGAAGAACCAAGAACTTCTTACTCAGACATTCAGCAATGCCCTACCTTTTAGAAAATATCAGTTCAACATTTGCACTGCCCCTCAATTTCTGAGGAAAAAAACACCACCGCCACCACTACTGAAATCATTCCCTACCTTTCTCTGTTAGACATGGGCTTCATCTGAAGCTGTGGCGTCAGCCTTGTTGGTGTGTTCACGCTTTCACTGGGTTCCTCTGGCATGTGGCCCCTCTGGAAAACAGATCATTCTGATAGACAGGAAAAACTGTGCCAAGAACCTAGCAAACCAGTAAAAGTAGTTTCTGAGACAGAAACCGTAGTATTTCTTTTACGTTTAAAATACACTTTTTTTTAGTATGATATCACAAACTGATTTCTTACTAACTTTTATCCATGAAAGAAGCTGTCTTTACTACTTACTCTCTTTTTTAGTTTGTGCTTTGACTTCCTTTTCTCTTTTGACCGTCCAGTCCTTCTGTGAGTGCTCACAGGCTGGTTGCTTTTGCTTGCAAGTCCATTCATTCGTTGACTTTTACCTCCAATTATTCCTCTGCATTTGTCAAAACCACACTTGCAGAGTTGCTTTGGAAAAAAGAAAAGTTACTTTAAATAAAACCCGAAACACTTGGATTATCTCTCAGCATTAAAACCCGTTCTATTAAATACAACACAATAGGTTTTGCTAATTGACCTTCAACTCTGCTGAACTGTTTGTCTTTGGTGAATTTTTTCAAGGTCTTGCATTGTGATCCTTACCTGTTTTTCAACATTAAATGAGTGAAAATTGTAGTCATAAGTCAATTCAGTACCAGCAGGCATGTCTTTAAGTGCATACAATCCAATCCGGTAAACACCATTAACAGACCTGCAGAGAAAATATAATGAAATATTCCAAATAATTAAAATGAAAATTGTCTTTGTCCACATAGTGGAAGTGTTGGAGACAGGAAACAATACTTCTGCCATGCTCAGGAGTACTCTTGTTCTTCATTTGACCCGTTCTCTTGTTTCTGTCTCTTACAACAAACTTTGAAAGCCACCAAAACTCAATGTTATGTTTATAAAGAGTGGGAAGTTGTGCTACAAATAGAGAAGCTACAAACTGTATTAGCTAATATGGCTAATCCACTTATCAACTCAGGCCCTCACCACAAATCAAAAGCTTACACTGAACGTTTCACCTCATTTCACAAAACGCGCCAAAATTTACTGTCTCTCTGATTCTTTCACTGATTTTTTGTGTTGGATTCTAATATTTAAAACTTAATTACTATTGCTTAAAACTACTAGAATCATCTGAGAATCACAAGCTTCCCTGCTATACTACCACTATAGCTGATCCCTATTACAACCATCTGCTTTTTCACTCTGAACTTCTCAGAAGCCCTTCCTACTAGCCTGGCACTCAATTTATTCTGCTAACATAGTACTGATACGACACAGGGTGTGCTGAAATCAGACCATTCCCCCGTTCATATGCTTTAAAAACATATCTGAATTGCCAGACAGAAAGGGTCTGGCTGGGACGGAGTTAGCTTCTTCACAGCACCCTGTAAGGTGCCATGCTGTAGATCTGGTGCCAAAATAATGCTGGTAGCACACTAATGCTTTAGCTGTTGCTGAACAGTGTTTGCACAATGCCAAGACCTTATCTGTTTCTCTCTCTGACCCTACAGTGAATAGATGGTGTGTGTGTGCGTGCGTGTATGTGTGTGTTTCACAAGAGGCTGGGAGGGGACACAACCAGGAAGATGACCTGAAATAACCAAAGAGATATTTCACGCCATATAACGTCATGCTCAGCAATAAAAAGGGATTGGAGGGTGTTCAGAAGGTTGGGCATCAGCCTGCCCATGGGAGGTGGTGAGCGATTACCTTTACATCACTTGCTTTGTCTTGTTTTCTTTCTCTCTGTCTTCTTCCACTTCTTTTTTAGTTACTAAACAATTTTATATCTACCCACAAGCTTTCTTGCTTTTACTCTTCCCTTCTTTTTACTCTTCGCACCAGGGGTGTGCAGGGGAACTGAGCAGCTGTGTGGTGCTTAGCTGCCTACCGGGATTAACCCACAACAGCAGAAGGAAAGAATACACACAGCGATTGTTTTATGGCATTACCTAGTCTTCAAAATTTGTAGCAGGTTAACAGCATGACAAACAAAAATGTTGGATTTGCCTTGCCAGAAAACTTAGATCCTGTCTCCAAAATGTCCACTTGAAAACAATACTTCTCTTCTGCAATGCGAGCATGATAGTAAATATTTTTTACACGGTTCAGCTCGATCCCCCTATTTTTAGATCAGATTCTCTTAGATGATCTGGTTATCTATATTTTAGCCACTGCCATACCAGTCTCTCAGTAAACAGAATATATTTTTCTTACCATTTCTGCATCTCACAGTTAGGATTACAGCTGTGGTTGATAAAACGAGCCTCATTGCCCATACGATAACTATCTATCACCATTCCACTGTCTAAATTCAGGCAGTAATGATCACTGTGATTATGGTACTGTTCAATCATCCGGTTCCTATGAAGCAACACAGGAAAGTTATTTGTGATTCTCCTTCTTGCTGCAAAGCATACACGGAGTAACATAGGAATAGCACATTCAAGAATTCTGAGAGAGGGTTTTGAAGAAAAAACAATTGTAATTTTTATACTTTATAGAATCGTACACCTAGAGATGGAGGAAAACCATTATAATACCTATTTTTATAAGTCAAGGCCACTGACAGAGCTTGGATTAGAATTTAGAAATTTGCTCTTCTGGAATGCTCCCTTTTGGGTTCTGCAGATTATTTGTATACATTTCATGTTGATAACCTGTGTATGGAAGAGAAAATGCAAGTATACATTCTTCGACGTGTATATGTATGCATGTGTACAACAATCAGCTCCTCCCTTTCATTATCTGGGGTTGGACACAATTTCTGCAGTTACATCCATGGATTACAGCTACTTCTTTTTAGCAAGAGAGCAACAGTGACAAGAGAGTCAGTTGTGTCAACAGTTATCTCTGTATGAGGAGATCGGATTTGCCTTCTGACGGAGCTCTAAGACAAGCACATGTGTCTCGCCAAACTAAATTATCCTCTGATGTTATGTAGTTAACAAGACTTGCAATTTGTTTCTTCCATTAGGTATTAGTGCTCCCACTTGTTCTTTTGTCTTCATACCTATCTGCGAAAGTTCATTTCTTTTTCTGCCCCATTCTGCCCCCTCGATTCTATTTTTCACAATTCAAATTCTGCACAGTACTCATGATATCAAATTCACATTCACTTGTGGCATTTGGCATTTACAGAGCAGATGTTGCATTCCATACACTAATCACTCCTCTATTTGACTGAGAAAAAGCTGGTTGATCAAGAAAGCTGAATTCTAAGCCTTCCTTCTGGTGGCAGTGACCAGAAAAGCATTCTTTTTTCTTTCCCTTATTCTCCCATTCATTTCTGTCTTAGGATTTCCCAACAATTACAATGGATGCTAAAGTCATTTATTGAGCCTTACATGCTAAAATAGCAAATAAATATTTCTACCTGAATTCTTGCTCACTAACAACTTCTCCCAGATATTCAATGATAAACTGTCCCGCTTTCAGGGGTTCTTTGGTACGAATACCCCATCCTTTCTCCTCAGCCCGGAACCTTTCCAGGCACTGCACCCATTCGTGCCTCTGTATCCGCTGGTTACAACACTGTTCACCACAAGGGCACGTGTTTGGTGAACACTCCGCAAAGATCATCCTAAAATAAAGAACAAAGAAGCTGAAGGAAGACAAATAGAATACTCTTTAAACTATCACACATGCAAAAAACCTTCCTCTGTTAAGTAAAAGTTAATGAATAATTAAAATGCTTCTTGTTTTTGAGGCATAATTCACACAAAAATTCACACCCCGGCTCTCACTGATATTTAAAGAGCAAAATGTAGCTTTTATTGGGATATTCCTCTGAAGAAAAGGTAGAGGAATACCTGCAGTAGAATGTTACGTTTGCTCTTTAACAAAACCATTTTTTTTAAACAGGTTTGCATTCAGCACAACTCTTTTCTTAAAATATTATTAGTTTATGTGAAATAATACGTATGTTGAAATTCTCTTATAGTCAGTCAACCTGTTTCTAACCTGTTAAGACAGTCTTCCACACAGCCCTTTCCGTTGCCATCATCTGGTTTCTTACAATTGCAGGTAGTGGCCTCATAGCCAGAAAGAGGTTTGACATCCACATAGACATCTATAGAGGGGAGGGGAAAAGAAAAGGAGAGGGAGGAAATTCTTGCCAGGTGAAAAATGTAACTATCTAGAAATTTTTCAATCCACTTACGTAAAGCAAAAATAGAAGTTGGAAGTGTCTTTGTTAGGATGAAGAGCACAAAAGAAAGGAGGAGTGTTATGAAAATTCCAGTTGTACATTTTAGTAACAATAAGATTTTACTTACTAGAACGGATTTTTTTATAAAGCGGGACATCTGGCTTTTTATACAACTAAAAGAAAGAGAAAGAAAATTTTAATACATTGCATAACCGCATCTGTTAATCAAAAGAATCAGGGAAATTATGTCCTGTTAATATGTAAAGGTTTTGTAATCATTACTAGATAATTTGATTCTATGAAATATATCTGCATTCTCTTCTTTAGGCCCAGATTACATTTAGAAAGAGGTCAAAGAAGTACCCAATCAAGTAGAAGTTATGCTTAATGAAGTAGCTAAGCAGTTTTTCTAACATACTGCTTTATTCCCTCCGTAACATCTGAACAGAACAAGATGTTATCATGAGGACCAACTATTTTGGGATTATTCTGAGCAATGCTGTTTTTTTTCAATATTTAAAAGAATAATAATTATTTAAAACTACTTTGGAGAAAGCGTCTTTGGTGGAATTATCACATGCCAACATTTAAAAAAAAGTGAAAAAGTAAAATTAAGGTGGTAATCAAAACTGTGACTACAGGTAACAACCAAGAGAAATGAAGATTCATCTTCTAATTAGAAAAGCGTCCTCTGCAGATGCAGATGACTGGAGGGAAAAGGGAAATTCTTTCAGACAAACTTTAAGGAATAATTTCAAATTACTACATATATAACCCATGTACTGCACTAATAGCCTTCCATCAGTAACATACACGGCAGACAGGCATTGTACGAACTATACAAATGTTGTACAAACAAGACTATTCTGTAATGGTTTTCAATATTCTAGGTAGCTATGGAAAATGTCAAGGAAATAGATCATATGTATCCATTATTTATGCAATATTGAACAGATAAGTCAGGCAGATGTAGGCAATCCTCAGTACATGGCAAGAAACTGTCCTCAGCTGAAATGTCAAGAGCTATCATTACTTTAAGATTACATTTTGGTGGTATTTCAAAAGGTAGCTGGAGCCACAACCACCTGGGAATTTGTCTTGCTCATTCACATGCTTAAGCTACATGTCTCAGAGCGCCTTCTTGCTGTACAGCTGGGGACAGATTTACCTTCCAGCATTAAATCCTGTGTTAAATCACTTGGTGGAAACTTCTCAGGGAAAAAAAAAATAAATCCTATTTTTAGTTTTGCACATATTTAAAGCTCTTTAAAAAGAATGTGACTGTTAAACACTTTCTCTTCTTTCCTCAGTACGAAAATTTCAGCTTGCAAGTGAAAAATAAATTCCACTCTGCTGGGAGTGATCCAAGAAAAATAAGGCCTGAAATTTCTCTGTGCTGTTGGCAGTACATCTGAATTCTCCTGAGGCGTGTCTAAAACAAGATCATTGCAGAAAGCAGGCACACTACCAAAATAAAAGTCTGCAGCAAAACTAATGACTTTTTTTGGCAGAAACCTATAGGATTGCTATTTTGTAAGAGATAGAATAATGGAAACTCTTCACATTTAATACATATGCAAATCCTTTTTTCCTCACCCAGTGGTAGCAATAAGAATATTCATTAATACATAAATATATAAACATAGCTTTCATGCAAGAATTCTGCTATTTTTTTTCCAAGACTTCCAATCATAATCTTGGCAACGAGTAACTTTTTATCTTGTACCTGATTGTGTTTCCACTGCCAGAGGATGTCGTAAGGCAGCTGGAAGTCAATTCTCTTTTGTCTGAGATACTTCCCTGAAACAAAAAGGTTTATAAGTTGTACACACTCATATTCACATAACCCCAAGGGGCAAAAGGACTGCTCTAGGCACACTGCCAGAATTCTGATAGGGCCTCTCCATGTCTGAAAGTCAAAAAGGCAGAATAGCAGAATCTTCTGAGAACATTTTATTTATTAGTGACGAGCACAGGAAAGAGCATTCCATCTTGCTAGCCTTTGCATTCTACTCTGGTTTTGCACTGAGGTTTAAAGCTGTATAGACACCACGTAAGCTACTGTCTCAGAAACGAGATGGGCTTGCTGAGTTAGGTGACAGAGGGGAGCTGCATTCTGCTTCGATGACTGAACTTTAAGGGTGTCATTAAACTTTAACAGTTACAGTTAAAGTCTGAAGAGCCCTGCCAGGAACCCTGCAGGTGTTTGTCCAGAAGGGGTTAACTGAATGCGAGTTACAGAACAGCAAATAATTGACAAAACTGAAGACGGCTCTGTGTCATACAGCAGACACTGGTAACTCCTTGCAGCAATCCCAAACAAAGGAGATGCTTTCTCCTCAACTGTGTACATACTAAAATGATTTAGCACAGAGATCAAGCACATATACAAAAATTCTGCATATGTGATTCATACAAGGTGGTAAATCACAGTAGTGTACTTAAAGGAAACAGATTTTGAGTTTTGAAAAGTTTCCAAACCTTTTCCTACAACCTTCACCAAACTAATTCAGACTTGACAAAGACATTCCTAATTGTTTCAGAATGACTTCAGGATATTTTCAGCAATATTTGAAACTTTCTAGACAGGAGACACCGCTTTCACTGTAGATTTTGTCTTTATTCCAAAACTTACCGTCACCCCAATCCTTTCCTAAAGGAAGGAAACTGACTTAATAAATGCTTTGTTAATATTAAGACCTGAGGCTTGACACAAGTGCTAGGCTACTTCTAGCTAAGATTAAAACGTTCTCTTGGCATGTTGTTGGAAAATTGTCACAAAACTGTAGCGAGAAGGGTGACTAAAGATGAGGTGTCAGTCTCATGTCAGATTTTCCCAGGTTTTCTAAATGGTAATAAATGCCTTTACGTTCCTCCAGCAATAGTCTGTGATTTTGTGTAAATTCACATGCATACCCTCACAACTGGAAATTAAAATTGTGCTGTTTTCCTTACAATGTACTCCTAAATTACTTTTTATTTTCAATGCTTTATTCATCCATAGCAGGTTCCAGGAAAGAGCTAAATCTGCCGGGAATTTGCTTTCACTTCTATGACCTCACCAGGCGAAACAAAAGGCTCTTTCAAGTGCCCTGGCACCGTGCCTGCAGTATGTGGAATGTCCTTCCAGCCCTCATCAAGTAGGCACTAGTACAGTTATCTGGCACAGTCCTAAACCTTGTAACTCTGCTCTGCAGTTAAACTACTCTCCGGCTACCCAATACAGAGCAATTAAAACAGCCTTATCTTTATTGCAGAAGCTTGTTTGTGTCTGCTACTACAAACAAACTTGAGGTCACAGCCTTATGAAGAGAACAGGATCACTGCAAACTGAACCTGAGCATCCCAACAGATGGTTCAGTCGCGCAGCAGAGTTATATGACCTAATTCAAAAATGAATTGAGAAAGGTCATGTTCTTGTCAATTTAAGTTAACACCTTCAGTTCTGAAAACTGCTTCTTAAATGTTTACGCTTATTGATTCAAACAGATCTTTCAAACTCTTCAGCTGGTATTGCCTCTCTGGGAAAGTTGTGCATGGAGCACAAAGGCTCAATTTAAGATGACAAACCAGTTAAACATTTGTATTTGATGGGACAAATACTCCTTCTGAACAATGTAAAATTTCCCAAATCCCTTTGCGTGACAGTACTTGAAGTGAAAAATCGCAGCATTTTAGGGGATGAAAAAATTTCCTTAAAAATAATAAATCGATTTTGTTTTGTACTGGGAAATGACACGAGCTGCAAAAACTTCAGTCTGAGAGTTCACAACCATCGTCCCCAAGCAGTTCAGCCAAATGGACTGGACTTGTCAATGCCATCACGGGACACAAGTTCTAAGTCCTCATGCTACCCATAGGTCATGGTTTCCTTATGCAGAGGGCAAAGACAAGACCCAGGCCTCATTTATATCCTACTTCTCATTTCTATCCTATGGGGGAATTTATTGCTTGCTTAGCATTTGAGATTTAAGAAACAGTAATCATCATCTCTGGCTATACTACTGTAATGTTAGTTTGAAAAGGAGGCTATTGTACTGCATTTAAGCTAAAGCATTACAGCAGTTAAAGCGTGCTTAGAACTAGACTGCTACTTTCTTACGATAAATAAAAAATGAGAGCAAAGGTCAAACAGCAACAAAGAAGCCTGGAGTCAAACTTGTGCACTGAAAAACACAGAAGGATGAGTATGACCTCTGACAAAGTTCATATGCTGAAAGATATGAGTAACCTGACAATGCCGTAAAATAAAAAAGAAGAAAGGGAGAGAGACAGAAAGACTATGAAGTTCAAGCAGAGTACTTCAATGTCACCTAAGAGTGATATTTGTTTCCCAACAATTAAAACCTGTGAATTACCCACCAACATGAATAGGGGCTGGAAACAGTCCATGCTCGTGCTCTCCAGGAGTGTACTCCAGCTTTTCTTTCTTTAACTGTATGAGGCGGCTCTTCGGACTGTGGACAACAGATGAAAGCAACAGCAACAAAAAATCAGAATGAGGCACATTTCTGACATTTGCTAAAAAAACGTATTTTCTGTTTTATTAAGGCATGAATGTCTAGAACATCGAGCAAGAGGATAATAATAGGAATGGCCAAAAAAATTAATTTCCAGGTTGCTTGCCAAACTGACTTATTGTATTTACTTCAGAACTGATGATTTGATTTTTTCCCCACAATTTCTATTTAGGCAACACCTAATGGGACACCATCAACTTTAAATTTGTAGTATGCAACAGATGAGTAATAACTAAGATTACAAGAATAAAACAAACTTAACAAATCTTATCCAATGTTGTTTGCTTAGGTATTTGACATGTTATACATATATAGTGCCTGCTTTCTTACTTTGCTGAGAGGAAATGTTCAGGTTCTATTCCTTTAGTAGGCTGTTTATCATTAAAAGCAGGAAAAGAACAGAAACCAGAGTTAAAAAAGCAACAAGATAGCCCCTATACAGAAGGAAAAAAAAACCAGGAACATGAATTAAAAATGGTTGTATGGATCAGGCAGATGTCAAACCACCTAGCTCAGTACCCTGTCTTTTCTAAACACCTCCTTTTGGCTACTGACAAAGAAAGCATGGAAAGAAAAAACTGATGTGGTTGTATTTAGTACCGTAGCTCTGCAACGTTCAGAAGAGACATCTAAATGTTAAATATACCGAAGATAAAAATGTTATTAAAGCCTATTAAAGTTTACTAAGCTTTTTAAGGGATTCATGTTTAATAATTGGACATACAACTGAAAGCTGACATGAAAAAAATATGGTATTGTTTAACCAGTGAATAGAAAACTCAAGTTAAAAACAAATTTTGAGATACAGAGATCAACAGTGGAAAACCATTATTCAAGGTAAAAACAGAACTGATGGATGGCAGTAATATGTGGTCTGCACACTCCTGTAATCCCTTCTGGATTTCTAATATTCTCAAAGTATAACAAGTTAACTAAATTTTAGATAGTGGAAGAGAAATTAAGGCATACTGCTGAAATGAGGGCTCTGAATTAGATGCTGCCTATACTCTTCATTAAAGTACTCTCCTTTTAATAGCATTGTGTGTTAGGGCTCTGGTTACTACAATACGCTTGTGTTTAACCTAACACACATATACAGGCAGATACATACACACGGTAATGAGACAGATTTTAAGATCAGAAGATTTTTACAGTAAATTAGTTTGACTTCTGATATAACGTCATACACTTGAACTCAGTCGAGTTTCTCTCTCTAGCCAAACAATCCCTACATTTTGTATTCAAAGGATGCATTTCAGAAAGCCACTGCACCTTGATTCGAAGATCTGAAATGAAAGACAACTTGCTGTCTTCTCTGAAAGACTGTTTTGGCAGCTCACTACAGTGTATTATTAAAATGAAATGGGACTATCTGAGCACAACACATCTGAAAGCTATTATCTTCATTTTTTAAGGCACATAGGTATTCCACCACCAGGAGGAGAGGTTAGCCTGCTCCAGGTCACAGCATAGGGCAGGAGGAAGGTTAAAACACAGATCACCTATTTCCAGTCCGGCGTTTCATGTTCCAGAACGTATCACCAGCACAAAGCTACTGCTTGCTCTCTACATAAATACAGCAATTGCAAACTGAAGTATACTTTGTCGAGCTATCCTAATAAAAAGCAGCAGCATTCTCTCAAATAATAAAGGTTACTGCTTTTAATATTAATTATGACCCTCTGTTTACTAATGGCAGGCATTTGTTTAATTTGCTTTGGCAAACAGACAGCTCCTTCACCCACCAGGAAAAAGAGTTAACCTAGAGAGGATAAAAAAAGAAGCCAGGTCTTCTGTCAAGTCGTGCTGCACTGAATCGCTAAGACTTGCAAAGAAAGTTACTCTGCAGTAACTACTTACAAGACCTGGAAGGCAAGTTCTTATCCAGAGGAAAAGGAGAAGCATTTTGAAAAGGCAAAGTGTGAACCTCCATTCTCAAGAGGCAAGCAAGTCCTTAAACTAAAGGCAAAAAAATAAAGAAAGGAAAACCATTCCATAGAAAGGTACGACTTAATTCCAGCCAAACACGCACCCTTTAACACCCACCTACTCAGTGGTAACTAAACTGTAAGGAGGAAACCAACAGGAGAAGGATGCAGCAAAAGCAACTAGCTAAAAACACTGTAACACAAAGCTCTTTAGGCATTGTCACAAAGAACAATGGGAAAGCACCTATTTTATTTTTCTCCTGAACACAGTGATGAAGTATTGTTAGAGGCACTTAAGAATTGTCATGACAAATCAATGAGCTGAACCAACGTCACCAATACTTCTGCGATGTCAGAAGGAAGGGGTGAGAAGTTAAAATGAAATAAGTATTCAATAAAAAAGGAGAGTATGCTAAAGTAATCAAGGACAGACACACAGCTTTATAAACATCAATACCACGCAAAAAAAAAAAAGTCACTTGGATTAAAAGAGGCCTCTCCACAACATCAAGAAAAGGTCCGTATTAGCAGGCCCATGCAGCCCCGCTAGGAAGGTAACAAGCTCTTCTTTCGGGTTGGGGTTTCTGGGATGGCAATACAGGTTCTGTTTGGTGGACAGACCCCTCCATTCCCCTTTGCTGAGGCATGCCGACGCCCTCGCAGAAGCTTCCAGCGGGTGGCCGAGTGCCACCACCAGCCCCTTGTCACCCTGAGCAGCCTCGCCAGGAGCTTCGCTTCCCCCAGGTCCTGTGCCCACGGCCCCAGGAGATTTGTTTACGCTCAAGCCCTGGGCACCCGGTCCCTGCCAGGCCTGTGCTGCATGCCACCCACCTCCAGCCCAGCCAGAAGGGCTGCTTATGTGGGCTGAGCCCTGTGCTGCCTCCATGGCTGCAGCCTGCACCTCTCTGGCGATCCCTGGACTGCATCCGACGCTGGTCATTGTCACAGGGCCTGATCCTGACCTGCACATCAACTCCCCCGCTCCACCTTGGCCTGCCTCCTCACCACAGACGGCTCTGGCAACGCGGACTCTCGGTCTCTGCAGGCTTTTTCTACAACTTTGCTTCTAAAGCATTCTGTTAGCTACTGTGATTCACCCTGCAGCTCCACAAGTATCAGCAAAAGGGAGGCCCTGACAGGAGCAAATGGGTGGAAACCTCACATTCCAGCCCGTACTAAACTGCAGCGTCTGCGTACGCCAGGTGAGATGCAATTCAGTTCTGATCCCAGCACAACTGTGCAGACAACACTCCTGGAACGAGAACTCAGAATTTCTTATTGCTGATAAAAATCATAGACAATATGAAAAACCTTGCCAGATATTTCCCTAAAGATAACCATATTTTTGTTAAATACTAATTTACTTTTAATTATTTAATTTCTCCGGTGAAGTAGACTTTGTACTCCTCTAGGAAAGCTACTACTGGGTAAACAGATAGTGACTCCAGTACACAATCTTCCTTTGTTCTCAAACCTGCAGTCTTGTGCAACCACACACTGAACTTCTCTTCAGCGAAAGATCTGTGTAATTCTTCCAGTGGGAGTTGAGGATTCTGGAAAATTCACGTGGACCTAACAGCTAATACTGTCTACAAAATTACTTTTGGAAATCGAGGTAGAACTGAGGCTAACTTCAGATATCGCTCCTTTCCTTCTTAGCTCATTTGCAAGGAATTACAAAGTTTGAGCTTTCTTCACTGCGTTTTAATAAAATCTCTACATCAAGGTCAGCTGGAGTGAAATTCTGGTTAGGCATATTGTACAATTCAAGTGGCAGCAGAGAAACTAATGCACAGTTCTCTCTTAAAACAGCACAGTAAAACTAGCGATGAAATGGCAAATATTTTCTGTGCTGTTGTTTTAGCAGTTGGATGTAACTGATCTAGAGAGAGGCTGTAAACTGTAACAATAAACGTCAGTAAAACTTACACTACTTTATCTGTTCTAAGGACACTTAGGATAATTTGAGAAAGATGCAGTAGGGTAGGAAAATGGCCTTTACAGTGAAATGTCTCCAATTGCACATTACAAAGAGAAACAGAGACAAATGATGAGTACAATATCAAGTAGAGAATGCAGAAGCTGTTTTTGAAACAATGATGACACTTAACTGTATCATCACTAGAGGGTGCCGTACAATTACAGAGCTGCATTTCTGTTTTCAACTAAGATCACATTTTCATACTCACACAGCTGCAAGTTATACAAATTATCAGGATAATAACACAAACTTCTGATGTCCTCTTGCACTGGCACACCTCTGACTGCAACAGAACTGGAACAGCGAGTTTAATTAACAGAAAATTAATTATAAAAAAGTGACTACTACACTGCCAACTTAGTTTGCTGAACCAACTTAGTACAAGAAAGAAGAGAGCCAGTGCCAGGACAAATGAAATGCTGGGATCAGCCTTTTGCACAGCACCTTGGTGTAAGAAAGGACACCTAGAACAAGATGGCCACAGTTCTGTCCTTGCCCAACTATGCATCTCCGTACCTTGTTTCAGTATTAGTGTTCAAAAAACTATCAAGAAAGGTAGCTCAGATTGTGTAGGCTGCATTTACTTACTTGACCGGGAAAAGCTTCCTCAATAGTCTTAAGCAGCTCATCACAAACATCGTTACTAGTGCAAGGGAAGGACTCGCTATGTGGAGCAAGAGGCAACGTGAAGACCAAATCAGAGCTCTTCAAGCTTCCATGGAAATGCAACATGAGATGTGATGGGAGAGGGAGGATTGCAAGCAGAGGTCAGCTTTGTGCTGGCCTTCTCCATGGCAGTGACCTCGATTCCATCTTCACTCACAAACCTCAACTTTCATTTCTTGCATTCATGCAGTTTTTCAAATGACGTCTGCTTACTGACTATGAAGTAGGGGTCCTCCCTGGGGGCTGACTAGGACTGACAATGTCACTGACGTTTTATTGTAAAAGATTCTCTCAGGTCCCATCCTAAAGCAACACACCTCGTTTTTAAGAAGCAATACTGGAGTGTTGCATGACTGTGTATACCAGTGACAGAACATCCAAATACTATAAATTTTAGCACAGCTGCAAAAGAGCATGCTTTCTAACTGTTAGGAACAGATGCACTTTGATCAGACCTAGATCTTTGTTTCTTCCTTAGAGTCTTGATCCCTTATTGATGCCCTCACTCTACAGTACAAAGGACAGTGACCAGAACAGCAGATAAAACTACGCTAGCAGCCTCCCAGCAGGCTGTGTAACCTTAAGTGGTCTACAAAGTAGGATGAGTCAGAAGGTGAACAATTTCCCTCTTCTTAATCTGACACATCATATTATAAGAGAAGTGCAAATTCCTGACTTTCAACACAATTGTTCAAATGGCTGCAGAAATCTTATGTAACTACAAAGAGAAGCAGAAGCGAGCTGGTTATCAGAAATGGGAGATGCCCACCTTCTAACGTACACCAATGAAGTGCTCGATTTTTACACTAAACAGCTCATACAAAGCGAAGGAGATGAACTTCACTTAGCTGTGAAATGAACAGGGTGCGTTCCTGAAATTCTTTCATACCAAAGATGGCCACTCAACACCATTCAGTCAATAAAAATAGAAAAGTAATGGCCCCTTTTATGTAGACGCTGTACTCGGTACCTGAACACCTCAAGCTCTGCCAGCAATTTTACTGCCATGATCATTAAGATTGTAGAAAGAAGCTGTCTTACCTTCTTCAAGGTCGATACTCAGAAACACTTTCAGATTGCTGGAGGCTGCTTTCTGACCGGGGCTATATTTTAAATCTTCACTGGGTCAGATTCTGATAATTATCATGTGTGTTATTTTTCACGGGCTTGAATTAAGTTGATGGTTTTATTTCAGCTACTTACTAGTAGCAGCTCTTTATGGCTCTAGCTGAAAGGAGACAGTTTCCAATGGAATATCAGACAGCAACTTTCCCCTGGTATTACTTACTCTGTTGTTTTGTACACATCAGAGTAGAGCCCTGCCTTCTGGTACTTCTTCTTTGGGGGCCGAGGGGCTTTTTTCTCACGCTGGGCAAGAGAAGGCAAAGGCTGTTCAGTGTTTTCAGGTTCCTGCGGTTTCCCAAGGGCATCATGTGGACTGGGTGGTTCAGCTGCTGTCTCAGAAAAACTGGAAGGAAAAGTAAAGATTATCTTAAGTATTTCTTACCATAAACATTATCTTACCACATGCCATTATTCCTTTTTATGGTCAGCTGCAAAATAAAAAGCCCAGGTTTCTGAATTACTAGGTGCCTCAGCTATTTAAAAATGTAACACAATGATCATGATCAAGTGGTAGTTAATCATAAAAAATGGAGGATCTTTTTAGAGTAACGTTATTACTCCTAATATTTACCGGTTGGAGCCTTAGTGGAGTAATTTAGAAGGTGGCTTATGCTATCTGCTTTTGTACTCTAAAAATAGTACGTGGTAAACCTTTTCTTAGCTTTCAGGAGAGCCATACAATATATCCTTTGAACACACAGTTCCAGCAAAATTGTGCAGTTCTAAATGTCTATATTCTAGTATTAATTTCTGAAACACAAATGGGTGATTATTTTTCCGAATTGTTCTGAAAACACAGGAAGGAAGGCTTCTGAAAGAGCTTGATCTGTTTATACTGATGACTTTGGGGATAAGCACGTGAAGATTAAATCAGACTTCTAGTGGGTTCCTTTACCAGCCAGTGATTGCACTCCTAAGACAGGTGCATACCGTAACTCCCATTTGCAGCTTTGGTTTTACTCTTTATTTGCTGTATATCAGTTGATCTCACCTGACATTGTGTCGCTTGTAAATATTTGCTTATCATGCATGAAAGTCACACACTTAAGGTTCCCATGGAGCATGTAGCTCCTACAGTTCGCTATTCAGCACATGATGATCTTTGCTAAAGTGCCTCATTAGTAAACTTGTTACCAACACATTAAATGTATTCTTCATTGAGATAATCAGAAAACATGTTTCACTTGAGACACAAGCACAAAAACAAGTTTTAGATTACCTGCAATTCCAGTCCATTTTGGGGTGTGATGTTTGGTAGCTTAGAAAGACCCTAAGCTTTCTTAAAACTGACAAACTCCTTTGTGAAACCAAATGTAACGAGTACGAGTAGGATCCTTTGATGGTCTGAAATGTTGTAAGTGCCAACATATAATGGAGGTACATAATTGTAAGAGAATTACCTCTTAGTGCTCTCCTGTTCTTCTTCTGGTAGAGGCTTTTGTCGTTTCCTGGCCTGTTCCTCTGCAAGCCACCTCTTTCTCTTCCAGCCTTTTCGGTGATCTGTATTCAAGTTCACACTTTGCACTACAGCTTCAATTACGTCTGTGATGGTATCAGGTCCAAGGTGTAAAGGACTGCTGCTTTCTTCCCTTTTGTCTAACTCCTGACTGACCAGTCGAGCTGCCTGGAAAGCTTGCATTGAGACAACAGCCTGCATTGGGTATTTCCGGGGCCTACCTGGCCTGCGCTTCACAAAATTATTCCCCGTCCGTGACTGCCTTTGCAGCTTTTTGGCTTTCAGAATTTTATTGACGTGGTCAAGATTTTTTTTTGTTGCCAAGATCTTGTTATAATTGCACATTTTCCTAGCTTGTCGCTGCATGGCTTCAACCACACTTCTCTTCAGATGATGTGGGGAATAGCTGTTTGGTAATCTGTCTGACAGAAGAGAGATACTATCACTGCAGGAGCTGCTTGGAATTGCTGGAGCTACAAGGCTGTCCTGTTTTCCTAGGCTCCTCTCCCTGTTGTGGTTTCGAGCAGGACTGGCTGATGGTGGAACAGATACATTTGCAATGACTGCTTCTATGGTTTTGTCCAAAGTAGCTTGGCCTTCATGTTGTGCCATGCGCTGCAGTAAGCTGTCCACTGAATCATCAACAGCAGTTGCCAGCCTTGTCCCCCGCGTAGGTACTCCAATCACTGAAACACAAACAAATATAAATATACTGGAACTTCAGCTGGAGATTGAAAAGCATGTACTAATGTAACTGCTAAAGGGAAGACGACAAAATATTTCTGTAAAAGGGTCTGTATCTTCTGGCAATAGAGACATCAAGCATTAGCTGTCAAAGATACAACACAATTTACAGTAAGTATTTTCTAGTCCAAGTCTGTTACTTTGGGAAAATGTGATCCTCATCAATTTTCCAAAGTAACAAATTTGCAAGTGAAAATGAAAACACTGTTCCCAGAGTCAAGATGATTTAAAGGAAGAAGAATCAGCAGGTCAACTTCTAAAAATCCTCCTATGAATAACCTTCTTCCTGCAGGATTCAAAAAAGAAACAGCAACATGCTTGCATGGGCACTGCTGTAAGCACAACTACAACCACTTGAAAAACCTAGCAGCCTGAATAATTCTGAAAGCAAGGGAAGGATTTACACTTTCAGCTTTCAATTTTAGATGAAATAATGAAGACAAATTACCCTGCTTTCTTATGGTCTTTAAATACACTTTGGGAGGGAGCTGAAAGTTTCTTGCAGAAACACCATCTGTTTAGCACAGTGAGCTCCATAAGCAGCTGCACCGCCCGTGATAACCGAACGGCATGACACAATGCGTTTGGACAGCAGGTCTAGTGGCTGTCCTTGAACTAGCGGTTCTGTTTGGAAACTGATCCAAAAGGATCAGACAACTGAACCACAAACCCCAAAACAGCTGCAAGCACTGGTCATGCACGCTTGCTTGGCTGCAAAGCAGCTTTCTATGACAAATGCACTGAAATCCTACATGCAGCCAGATCTGCATAAAAAGGTAATGAAGTCTGGTCTTTACCAGCATCACTTCAATGTCTTTGAAGCTGAAAAACCCGTGACTCAGTTTTATTCCTGTGCTCTCCTGCACAAGAAATGCCTGAACTTTTAACACCTGACTATACACAGCCTTACAGTTTGCTGTTGCTCCTTTTAATTGAGCAAGTAAAAGAAATTTAACAAGTCAGAGAAAGAGAACACTTCTTCACTGTAGAATATTTTCTTTAGCGTATGCTGAAGAAAGCATCTGTGACAATGTTTGTTTAAAGGGAGGAGGAAATAGCAGTTTTGCCACATTCTTTACATATAAAAATTGTAATACATAGTTCTGTAAGTACATATCCTAAGGATGTTTACTACAAATCTGCAATCAACTTCACTGTCTAAGAATGTCTGAATTCTAACAAGCTTTTTCTGCAACTGGGATTCCATATAAAATCGGTCAGAGTTAAGGATTTTTTGTGTCCAGCAGCAGGTAAGCTTACACTCAGTGGCAGTGGGACTGCAAACAGGGTCTCTTTTTACTACATGGCTGACAGCTTCCTGGGAATACACAGGAAATGAACATTTTCAGATCTCCTTCCCTCTGACAATTTGGTCAAAGGATTCAACAGTTCTGTAGCTGTGAAAATCCAACAGAGCAACACGTACGCATTCGCTCCCAGTGTGACTGCACGAGTCTTGCCTCCCTACAAAAAAAGGGCTCAAATCCCGTAAGTGCCTTGCAGAACGACTGCTGACTACACTACAAGTCACTTCATGCTGTTAACAGACAACTGGGCACACTCTGACTTAGCGGCTGTCCTATTAATCCAGCAAATTCCTGTGATATTACTGAAGTAATTTATACGTTGATACAATTTACCTTTTCTGCAGTGCTCCCCAATCTATCATTTAAGGACTACACGAAATATGGCTCCAAAACTGCAAATTGCTGGATACTCTGTAAACATACACTACATACGCTACTGTGCAATGACCCACAACTTTTCCACTCACACAAACGTGCGCGTTTGTCTGTCACCCAGCCCACTGAAACGGAAGACCTTTTCTTTAAAAGAAAGTTACCTGTGAATAGAAAGCAGCAACAGACAGCAAAACGCTGACTGTATGTCAAAGACACAATTAGACTGAAAAATCAAGGAGAGGACAAGTATTGCTCTTCCACAACATGAACTGTCAACTTGCAATTTTAAGAACAGTACGGTGCACGAGCAAGAGAAAGGTGTGCTGTTATAAAACAGCAGCTAACACAGAAATGCATTCTTCATCTTAAAACCTGCCAGCTTAAGTAGCAGTTTATCTAGCACAAGAATAACAAGAAACCAGACTAGAAGGGAACTCGATGCCTACTTGTTAATGCCCTTTCTAATGAGAACTGGAGCAAAAAATGCACTGTATTACATGTACTTCAGACACACTGTGATTCTTAGCATCACTTGAGGAAAGCCTTCCCCCTTTGCTAAACATCAAGAACAATGCTATTCCCTGCATTTCTTCTAGTTAACACGTACTCACAGGATGGGTTCTTCCACCTTCATGTCCCTTGTTAGTTTTATCTCATTATAGTTCTCGGTTTTTCCGACTTTTGTCCTCACACGTTTGTGCTGTTCTTTTATAATTAACTTTAGTAAACTGTCCTACATTTCAAACCAGGAACTTTTAACTTTCTACATGCTTCTGTGCTTGTGTTTGAGATGACTAAAAGGTCATGATTCTGCCAAGCTACTCTTTTCACATGCTTCTTCTCATCCATCATCTCCAGTTCGTGTCCCGAATGACACTTTTTAGTGGTGCGAGCCTACCTTTAGCACTCTTTTCCGTTAAACTTGCCTTCTAAGAAATCATACCTACAAGATCTGAACTCACTGATATCTTCCTTCATGAAATCCAGTTTTTATTTTACTGTTTGCTATCCAACTGCTTCCTAAGGATATTTTTTTTGTGCGTCTTTCATTCATATTGTATTTCACATTGACATTTTCAGTCTGTTCCCCCCTAATGATCACAATCAAATCTAGGAGTCTCTCTTCCCATTGCTTTTCCTGTTTTACGGTTGAAAAAAAAAAAACTGTCCTCCATGCTTTGCTCATAAGTTTTTATCTTGCTGGATTCCCTTCCTAATGAACGTCACACCAGTTTCTTACTGCTGTTTGAAAGATGCTGCAGATTGTGCCAAATATGCCTTTCTTGCTTCATCTTCTTGTCCCAACGGGCTGTGGCAGATTGTTATGATAGTGCCCACAAGCTTTCCTACCACTAAGTATCACTCGAGTTATCTTCTGCGGCTCTAAAACCTCCCTTCTATTTGGGACACGAGGAGGTGAAAAGCCCTTCACTTTCTTCCTTGCCTAGCCTTTCTACAAAAGTTACATTATTCAGTGTGAATACCTTTGCAATGAACTACCCATGTTCTACCATGAACTACCTACTCCAATGAAGGTGTTCATTGTGCCGGTTACTCAATCTTTTAACTAGCCTTCAAACATTTCTATCTAATCCTATTTATTTTCCAACCTTTTTTGCATTAGTATATTGGCTTCTGTTTATTAGATTTCTGACTCATCCCTCTCCTTGTTCCTCTTTCTACGCTATGCTATCTTTATCTCCCTTCAAATCTTAAGCCTCTGCTGAGGTTCTCAGTGTTTATATTATCTACATGTTTTTATCACCTGTCTTTGCTGAGCTTATTTTTAAGCCATACTTCCCCAAATTAGCAAATTTGTACACAAATATAGACTTTCCCTTCTTTGTCAAGTGAACGAATTTGGACTTCAAGCAGCAACCTGTGTAGCATGTCACCCCATGGCTGACAACGCCAACTCCATTGACATCTTGCCGGCATACATTTGCTCAACTTCACAATACATTTGTGCAGAAGTTCTTGTTTGATAGAACTGATGAGGAGTTCCCAGCCCTTTCGGTACTTCAGACTCTCTCCTGTTGTGATTTTTGACCTGCCTAGGCTCATTCACAACTATACAATTGGGGTTGACTAGGATGGACGAGCTGCTTGTCATCCTCCATCACCTTAGCAGGCTTCTCACATACGACAAAGCCAACACATCAGCACATCCCTTCTTGATCCTAATAATTATCTACCCCAGTTATCTGCCTTCCGAACAGCCCAGAAGTCAAGCTCTTCCCCACAGAGGAATTTATTCATCTAATTTATTGATTAACTGTAGTGTCACAGGTCTTAATAGCAATTAAAGACTCAAGCTTCATGAAGACTAATTTAACGTGGTGAGGAACCAAACTCCATTCCACCATAGCTATGCTGCTGCTTCCATATGTAAGAGCTCAGTTTCCCCTATTCTACAGTCCAACCTGAAGCACTTGTATCCTAAACTCTAAGTGGAAAAACTCAGCATCTCCATGAAAATACTGCTGCTGTGAAATTCTCATAACAATGTTGTCTTAGCTGCCTGTAGCAGTATAGGTCTTAGTATTGCAGTGGTCCTCAAAATAAGATCAGCAAATATTACTTGCCTGTAGAAGATGTGCTCTCAGATGTTGATCTCTTTCTGGAAGGGCTGCAATTTGTGCTCTCTGACTGCCTCTGGGAAGGTTTGTCCTGTGTTGGCAGAGTGCCTGAAAAGCAGATCGGGGAAGACAAAAGCACAAAAAAAGACACCTCACTTCAGTCTGGCAGTGACAATAAAACACACTGTAGATGCTAAATATTCAAACTAATGTATTACTCTTTTTTAGCTTTAAGAACGCTTGCTATGATGCACGTACCTGCAGAAGGATGGAACTGAACCATCACGACAGAATTTCTTATAGACCAAAGGCATAGAAAGGACAATAAACAAGCCATATGGAAGAACCACTTGGTATCTGAGTATCAGCTTTTACGTAAAAAGCAAAAAAAAAAAAAAAAAGGAAAAAACAACCAACATGTCCAGGGATGGAGACTCCGCAACCTTCCTAGGCAACCTGAGCCAGACTTCAATCACCCTTATAAAGGCACATTTTTTTCTTCTGTATGAACATCATTTCCTATATTTGAGTTTGTGCCCACTGCCCCTTGTCCTGTCACTAGGCAGCACCGAGTTTGGCTCCATTTTCTTTAACCCCTGCCATCAGGTATGGGCAGCATGGATAGATCTCCCTTGAGTATTTTCTGCTACAGGCTGAACAATCCCAGCTCTCTCAGCCTCTCTATGACGGAATTTCCAATCCCTCAGCCGCCTTTGGCTTTTCACTGGGCTCACTGCAGTATGTCCATGTATTTCTGGTACTGAGGAGTCCGGAACTTTTATGATGGGTATTATTAGCTTGTGGTGTAACAACTAAGAAATGTTCCATTGAGAGAGGAAGTAAACAATACCACTGTTCCAATTATTCTAACTTCTTGACAAGGCAGAAGAATCAGATTTAATTTCTCAGGAATCCTTCTCAGCAAGGGCACGATTGTAAGGCTGCTGGACACTGTCCTGAGCTGCAAACCAAAAATCTTCCTGTGAAGATTTTCAGGTTTTCCTGCATGGCATCCTGACGTAGAGATGGTGCTGAGGGCTCCTGAGGTGGCTTCTTTACAGTCTGTTTCTACAACATGCAGGCAGAAAGAAAGGTGTACTGGGACTCTGCAGGGAGACTACATGCAGTTGCTTAATCTTAGAAAGAACGATTGTTTCCTTATTCCAGAATCAGTTTTTCTAGTAAAGAACTGTAAGAGAAGTGATTTCATGCTGCACAGATTAAAACAGATGTCCTGGGACCTCAGGAAAATAAGGGGGTTAAGGAGAAAAGAGGGAGAAGAGGCAAAGCAGAGAGGGAAGGAGGTGAAGCAGAGAGAAAAAAGAAAAAGCAGAAAAAAAATCAGAAAAAGAGGGAAAAAAAAAAAAGGAAGGAGAAGACTGCTTGCTCTAAGCAGGAGGAGGTTATACAGCTGTCCTAGGACGGAAGAAAAGTGAGAGGGCCCCGGGGGGCCGCTCGCTCTCGCCCCCTGAGGCCTCTCCCCGGGCAGCTCGGTGCAGGCCCGAGGCGGCGCGGCCCAGCCCGGCCCAGCGGCAGCAGGGGGCGCCGCTGCCCGCGGCCCGGCCCCGAGCCGCGCCTCGGCCCCGGTACTTGGATGGGAATCAGGTACCGGCACCGGCCCGGTGGTGGCTAAAACGCCAAGAGGCCTCGCTTGAAGAAGCGGGCTTCCCTCGGCCGCGCGGGCTGCCCCTCGGCCTGCGGGCCCCAGGCCTGCCCTCGCGTTGGAATGGCTCCCCGCGGAACGGCTTGTTTTGATTTTCCCTTTCCTTCCAGGAATTGTGAGCAGCCCACCGAGGCCGGCCTGCGACAGGCGATCATCGCGAACAACTCGTGGTGCAGAGCTGCACACGCTTAAGCACTGCTGCGAGCCCCGGCTGAGCGGGTCATGGTGCCCACCGCAGCCCTGCTCCTCCACACGGCCCCCAGGCCGCGCTCCCCCGTTTGACTTTGGCAGCCGGCTAACAAAAGCATGCCAGGAAGGGAACACGACGCAACGAAGGAGCCCGCGATACTTGCTTCTCAACATCCTCGCTTCACGGTTTAAGAATAAATCCGTGCTTTTTTTGTGGGACCCCTGATCGGAGCAGGCGCTGTTAACGCTGCTCGTGTATAACGCAAAGCAGTTTTGCCTCGTGGACACGAGACTGAGCCCGTCACCCGCTGTGCTTCCATACCCTTTTTGGGACGCGCTCCCAGCTGCTCTCACCAGAGCCAAGGCAGCAGGCGAGGACGCTGCCACGGGCAGCAACACCAGAGCTACCGCCTATTTCACCATTTAAAGACAAAAAGTTACAGCCTAGGGGCCTTCGTGTCGGAGCGTGAACTGCCAGTTTTAAACAACACATCTCTAGCATGTAAACATCTCTCTAAACTCCATCCCCTGTGAGATACCAACACTCGCTAGCATCCCTTCCCCAAAACATTCGCATTTTGATTACAACTCTGATACAAGCGATCACAGACCGTCTAGCATCAGCTGAAATCACAGCATCTGTCGGTTCAAAAATCTGTGGAAAGGAAGGGTATTTTTCAGGTGGGTATTTCTGAAATAAACTATCATGAATGTCCCCTACGGATCATACAGGTCAATTTTAGGAAGCATTGCCCAATGCTGGTCTTGGACTTTTCTTTTTAACAGCTCTGATTCAGTGTTCCCCCCACCATGCACCTTAACTGCATCTGGCTTAATAAATAAAAAAATCTTTGCTGCACTTCATTTTTTTTCTCCATCTATGCTATTTTGTGAAGTACACAAAAATATCTAAGTCTTTCACGGTAATAGCTTCAGAATCACAATTCAGCAGCAGAGAGAAAAAAAAACAAACAACTATGCTACTTGACATCGATCTAAGCAAAAATAGAGGCCCTTAACACGCAGCTTTTTTCTAGATGCAGTCTTAAGTTCTCTGATGTACTGCACATACGTGATGCGGGGCACTAGGAGCTCCTTGTGAATGAGATGAATACTGAGCTGAAGGCTGGCCTCACAATAAAACAGCTGGTTGCAATTGCGGGAAATACACGCACTGGAAGTGATACATTGCATCTGATGAACCAATTAAACACTCTAAGAGGGAGAGTGATTCAGAGCCTTCACTAGCAGGTTTCAGCTTAAAGCATCTCTGCTTTTTCCTTTAATTAGGCTGTTCCTCATAAAAACCCAAGTCAGATCATTCACTGTAATGGAATTCCTCAGGAAATTCCCTGAACTGCACAAGCTACCACAACTAATGCTTCAATCCTCGGAGACAAATTTAACCCTTCAGTGATCTAGCACTCTGAATTTGTCTTTCTATTGCAGCAGGAGAAGCAATCTTACAGTTTTATCTCTTTCTCCTGACACCCTCCCCACAAGTAGTTTTAATAACACGAAGTACGAAAACCTAAAATTTTATGTTTTTCTAACTACATCGTACGCAATGTACTTTACTCTCCTCATACTGGACCATAAAACAAACACGTTTTCAAAAAAAAACACACACAAAAACTGTTTAGATACACACTATTTAAATATATCATCAAAAGTTATGCTTCTTGGGTGAATGGACAACTTGTAAAAGAACCCAGCCACTTCCAACTGCCCCTAAAATAATGAAGCAAACCAACCAACCAAAAAAGCCAAAGCCAAAGGCAAAATAAAACCTCCATCCATGCAAGGTACTGTAGTGAGAGCACGGAGGTGGCAGGAGGCATCAGAATGGGAGCGTTACAAGAAAAGGAGGAAGATGAAAGTAAGGAATGCGCGGAGTTAGTATTCCTTATTGACAGTTAGCTGTTTCCTTAGCTCTTCGTCTGTGAAGTATTAGTCACAAGTGGTTTTGGGTAAATGACTTAAATTTACCAGGATCAGAGCAAGGGAGGAGAAACTATCAGGCTTCTTTTATGCAACAGAAGCAAGCAAGTAAAAGCACAAGCCACACTTTTGTCTTCTGCTTATTATGTTTGTTATGTACTCTCACTAAAACCTCCATGGCAATTAAGACAAAAGTGGGTAAAATGCGAAAATTACTCCCACCAACATCTGTAATAATAAAGTACAGCATGAAATGACAACATGAGGCCAGTAGGGAAACCGAGGTATAATATAGTTTGTTCCAGTCCTAAACTTTGTATTACATACTCTGTTCTTACTATCATGTAAATGACGAAGTTCACAGCTTCAGAGACCAGGTCCTTCCCTTGAACAGCAATCTTTTGATACTGTCATTGCAGTTTTCTGCGTATACAGTCTCAGCTAGTTCCGTTTCGCTTTTGTTTGAGGCTATATAAGATGAGTTTCCCAGCTATTAATAAAGCAGTCATTACGAAGTTTGGTCTTAGGCATTCCCAGAATCATTTAGCAACTCTTTGGAGGTACTGCTAGAGGCCTCAAGTCAGGGATTCAAAGCTACACTGCAGTAAAAATTATCGAAATACCTAAAATGGAGTCATAAAAGAAATATGAAACGTTTTCTTTACTGGAGAAGTCCTTCGCAATAGTAGTACTAATAGCTAGTCTAAAACCAAATCAACCAAGAACTAAAGCGCAGAACTAAAACCAAATCAACCAAACTTCAAAATAAGCAGAAAAAAGACTTTTACAGTATCGACAGCCTTGAGAAATTTTAGATAGTTAAAATTGTAAGGGAAAACAAACAAACAAACAAACAAAAAACTTTTCATGAGAAAGCATCCCTAGCAAAGCTTTATATACTGTTGTAACAAAGCAAGACAGATCTGGTGGGAAGAGGTACTTACACAGTCCCAGAAGTCTGTACCAAAAGATATGCAGAACTTTAATAGTAGAAATTCTCAAGAGCAAAAGCACTAGGAATACCGAAATTCAACGCAGAAAAACTGCCACAAAGCCAAAGCTATACTTGCTTGCCTTGTCTAGTGCACGTTTGCTAGAACATAAAATAGCAAGGCTCGTATGAAATGATACAATTAGAGCTCCCTTACCTGACAGAGGCTGCAGTGCCTTTTCAATAGAAGGCAATGGTTCCTTTCTAAGAGGTCGATTTAGCGAGGTGTCTTGTGCACTGAAGAGTCCGGGGCTGTCAGTTAATTTTTTACGTCCATTGGTGCTGGTAGAGTTCGTGACTCTGCAGCTGCCTATTGCACTTGTGAAAAGATTTGTGTGCTCATCATTGCTGGCTGGCTCCGAGCTGGGAGTAAATCCCCCCAGGGACAGACCTGGGGAATTTTCCGAACAGTCTATCTGTAACGGTGTCTGCAATCCCAGTGCTAACGAATTCGTCTCCGAAGGCTCTCTCCTGACCCATTGTTCATCTCTGCTTAGCAAACCCTTTGAAGGTGACAGGTGTGGACAAGACATATGACATCTGTGTTTCTCCTTGTGTTTGTACCTCTCACCAACAGCCTCCTTCCCAAATCGGTAGCGCTTCAAGGACTCCAGAACAGTTCTCGAAGAGCTATTAGCTGTTATAGTGTCCATGGAAACCTGTGGCTGTTCAGAAGTACGATGTTCTCTGTGTTTGTGGCGATGTCTATGCTTATGTTCAAGCATCCAGCCATAAGCCATTTCAGGTGGCACACTGGGGTAGGTGCTCATTGACAAGAGCGGAGTCCTACTCGTTGTGAGGAAAGCCTCCTGGCGTAAAAGTTTATGCTTCTTCTTGTGATATTTGGTGGGATTGAGAAGCAAATGGCCTGTATGCATGTAGGAAGGTGGTGGCAGTGGGGTAGTGAAAGACGGGGAAGGTGGAGGAGGATAAAGGGTTGGAGGGTACCTTCCATAATAACCTAAACCTATGGGAGCAGCTGCAAGGGGAGATGGAGAATAAGGCATGCCGTAAGAGGGATAGAACCCGGTACTGGAGAGAGGAAAGCTGAGACTATGCATAAAAGGCATTTCTGCCATAGCCTCCCGCATTTTTGGAGGCCTGCCCCTCTTTTTCTTTAAGTCAGGTTTTCTAATGTAGTGCAATGGATCTAAAGGAAAAGTAGGGTGAGTATAGAAACTATTGAAATTTATCCTAAAAATGGTAGGCAGTAAGTCTCGGGGTATAAAATGGTGACTTCTGTGGGTTATTCTAATTTCACTTAACCGACTTATTAATTCTTCTAATTCAGCTAGAAAATCTGGGTCCTGCCTGCCTCGGAGTTGAGGATACTTCTTTTTCCTTTTTCGCTTCTGCCTCTTCATTTTGTCATAGCTAAGGTAATCGTGACTTCGGCGCTTGCACTTGTGTTTATGCTTCTCTTTGAGATTGCTTAAAACCGTGGAAGTTTCAGGTGTAATAAGGGAAACATGATCAAATGAATGCCTTTTCTTTTTTTGCCCACAAAACTTCTCCGCTCGATCTGAAGTACTGTTATTATCTGTTCCTATCCCGCTGTCACTGGGTATCGTCTCATCGCTGTGAGACTCGCTCACTGGGGAAGGAGTAGCTTCTTTCAGGGACGTCAGCTCACTCAAGTGAGAAGGAGAGTTTGGCAACAGCGTAGGTGGAGACAATCTCCTCCTTCCCTTAGCAGCTTTCTTCATTGCAAGTGTCTGAACAACACTTCCTTGTCTGGAGTGGATATGTAAATACGGTACAGAGCTGGGCTCAATAAATCCAGCGTCGCTGCTGACAGGGCTCTGTCCCCCACTCACGGCAGAAGACTGAGAACAAACGGGAGACGGAAGAATCTCGGAACTATTAGCTGCTGAAGGCAGCAAATGGGGAAGTACTTGTCCAAATGATGTCCCGGGAGTTTGCTGGGCAGACTTCTCAAGAACCGTCAAGCTGGCAGAATTGCTAGTTAAAATACCATTCAGGACAGCTTTAGGTTTCCTTCCTCTCCTTTTTCCTATATAAATTGTTCCTTTCTTGCTGACATTTATTTGCTGGCCTAATTTTGAACCAAAAGTGGCAGCAAGAGTTGACACCGTATTGTGGAGTTTAGATTGCACTTTCCCTTTGTTATTTGGTTCCACTGTACTAGAGAGAATCTGATTCAAAAGTTTCTTTCGCTTCAAAGTTTTCATTTTATTTATTTTTCGAATAATTGTTTTCATTAACTGTCCATTATTTCTCTTGGCAACTTTTCTGTCTGAGTCTACTTCCAAATCAGTCATGCTACAAATATTAGGTTTTTGGACTTCTTCTGGCCCTCGGAGCTGGTCCGTTCTCTCAAAAAAATCCCCACTTCGATGCTGATCACTTTCAGACTCTATCTTGTTTGAGTTCTCTGTTCCAACAAAAGGTGCCACAGAAAGAATAGGTGGCTTCATTTTAATCGATGACCTGATCTGTCTTTTAGGTCTCCCTCTCTTCTTAGGAAAAGCTTGTCCTGATAAACTCTGTTTTAGGGAAGGAATTTCTACTTCAGGCTGCAAAATGGGAGGTTCTTGCTCTTCTTTTGACTGCACTGAAAAGACTTTTGATGCTGGAATCTTTAGAGTTCTTTTGGGAGGACCTTCTAGCTCTGGCATCTCCTTTGATTTGGGTCTTCCTCTTTTGGGTTTATACATGTCAGGTAAGAAATCATCCGACATACACAAACTTGAAGGTTGTTTGTGAGCGCTGTAGAACTTTTGAGTCTGCTTGTCAGTCTCAGTTAACAGTGCAAGAGACTGTCCATTAGCCTCATTCAGTTTTGGCAACTGATGTTTGACAAATTCGTGCTCCACGAATGTAGATGATCCTATGTTTTTCAAAAACTTGGCCTGCTCCAAATTACTGCTTGATAGTGTACTGTATGAAATGTTTTTAAAAAGCTCTGACCTTTCTAGTTCCAGACCCTTTGGAGGTCGACACGTGTTTCTTGACACCACTTTAGTCCATCGTGGTTTCCTTCCTTTTCTCTTCTTCAAAGGTTTTGATTGCTGACTAGCGCTCGGATTTTTTGCTCCTTGGCAAGATTTATCTGATGCAGCTATTGCACCAATCTTTAGGAACTGCTTGCTACTAAACAAGCTTGTAAAACTAACTACTGAAGGGGTGACAGTAGCATGAATGCTTGTTTCAGCTGCCAAAATAGGTTTTTTCCCTAGAGAGGGACTAGTTCTTGAAGTTTCTACATAAGTAGCTTTCGAATCATTTAGATCTTTATCAGCACCTTTAAAATCGGTGCTCAGAGTATGGTTCAATGTTCTGTTTATATTCAGAAGTGTACTGTCAGGCGAAAACTGAGTTTTGCCAATCTGATCTGAAATGCCTTCTAATAGATCAGCTGTGGAACTTAAATGCAACGTGTTAGATGCTAACTGGGAAGATGCTGTTGAGAGGTTCCTGTTTAAGGTTGTAACAGACACCGTGGGTGAAGGTGATGGGAGATTTCCCTCTCCTACTGCACTAAATGGGGACTTTGCTGTGGATACATCTGAAGCACCTCCTGTCCTGAAGTCTGGTGAAGTGCAATATACTGGAGGCTGTTTTTCATGCTTAGATGCTTCATAAATCCCTTTTTCACTAGTTGAGTAACTGTCCTGTGGAACACAGATTCCTTCATTAAACATCTCTTTGCCCACATCAGCAATTTCTTTCCGAACTGAAAATTTTTCCAAGATACTTTCTTTACTTTGCCTCATAATATGCTTCTCGAATGTTTTGCTGGTAGTACTTTCTTTCAGTAGGTCTGCAGAATCATGGCTTTCGAGGCTACCAAGGTTTGAATTGCAAGGAAGCTTAAAGGGCTCTGAGGCAGGCATAAGAGTGTCTGCTTTCAGAGTTCCAGAGTCCTTGTTAACCAAACCCACTGGAGTGCTGATTCCTGTTGGCTTCTTTCCAGAGTCCTTGTTAACCAGTCCCACTGGACTGCTAATTCCTGACATCTTCCTCCCAGAGTCCTTGTTAACTGGTCCCACTGGGCTGCCAATCCCTGGTGTCTTTCTTCCAGAGTCTTTGCTAGTGAGAACTGTCGTACTGCCATTCCCTGGCATCTTTCTCCCAGAATCCTTGCTAAGCAATCCTGTAGGACTATTTATTCCCAGCAACTTCTTCCCAGCATCCTTGTTAATCAAGCCAGCTGGAGTGCTAATCCCTACTGCCTTCTTTACAGACTCCTTATTAGTCAATCCTGTTGGAGTGCTGATACCTGGAAATTTCCTCCCAACATCCTTGTTGATTAATCCAATCGCAGAGCTGGTCACTGGCTGTTTCTTCCCAGAGTCCTTGTTAACTAACCCAGTCGGAGTGCTGATCCCTGCCGGCCTCTTTCCAGAGTCCTTGTTCACCAATCCAATTAACGGGCCAATCCCTTGTGGCTTCTTCCCAGAGTCTTTGTTAACCAATATGGCTGCACTACCAATCCCTAATGGCTTCTTCCCTGAGTCCTTGCTAACCAATCCAACAGCAATGCCAGATCCTGGCAATTTCTTTATCAAATCTTTGTTTACTATCCCACTAGCAGTTATGGTTCCTGGTAGCTTCTTCCCAGAGTCTTTAACCAAACCAGATGCAGTTCCACTTCCGGGCTTCTTCTGCTTTGTTTTGGAAGACTTCGAAGGAGGACAAGTTGCAATAAGCTGAGCCAATTTCTCTGTTACAGTTGTTGCTCCATTAATTTGTGTTCTATCCTTTAAGTCAGAATTATGGCTACTGATAAGAGTTGGAGGAGATGACTTTATATAATCTGTCATTTCAGAGTGCAATGGGGAAACTTTCTTAGATAAAGGATTTGTTTCTACTTGTATACCTTCTTCCACATGTAATTCAACTGTTGCGACATCTCCAGCTTTCTTGTACGACTTTGAAGGGTCCTACAAGTCAATAGAAAGAGAAATTCTTTAGGAATAGAGCACAAAGACTCTGAGTAACACAGTGTCTTGCGGAGCTTATTAATACTTGCTTTTGGTAAGGTAACTGTATAACCTGAATCTATGAATTTTAAAGCAATTATATTTCAGTGGACATGTTAAGGCTTTTCTAATGTTAAGGAAAAACAAACTCACCACCAGTAATCAATATAAACCATTTAATCTGTTCCCTAGTTATAAGAATTCTCCCACCACCCCCAAAAAAAACACAACAACCCACAACCAACCTAGCCAAACCCTACTGATATTAAAATGTCTCAATCTTGTCTCATGATACTCTCAATCAATGTAGTACCAAGTTCTCCCCAGAGAGGACTGCTAATTGTACTAAAGTAATTCAAACTATTCTCTTGTTTGTATGGGGTGATGGAGAGGGAGAAGAACATGAAGTAAATGAAGCTTGCAAAGTTTTTTCAGTTCTGATCTAATCAAATTTCAAACTTACTCTGTAAAAAAAAAAAGTGCAATATCCATTACCTCAACAAATCCTATTAGGAACCTGTCAATAATATATTTTAGTTGTTGTTTTTGAAGGACATTCTTTTTACATATAGCTCCCAGCACATCTTTGAAATGTATGGGATACAGTCTCTCCAACCTGGACCTAAAAATGGAAGACCGCCATCCCTTACAAGATAATTACATGCACACACTATTTGAAAACTTTATGGGATCTACTATCTCAAAGATTAAATGTAAAGCAGAAGACATCAATGCCATACCTATCCATCCCTCTCCAATAAAAATAAGACAATTGCATAGTATTTACTGTACTTAATTACAGTCAGCACTAGATTAATTACATTTTAGAAAATTGTAACTATGGTTGGCAAATATCTAATTATGCTGAAGAAAGATATGGCCTGGATTCCTCTGAAATTATTTGATAAATAGCAAACTTTGGTGAAATGAATGAACTATTTACTCAGCAAGCTAACACCAGCATGATTTGAACAGAGGACTGCAAGCTGCATTCAGGCTCACATTATTTCCTAGAGATGGGAAGAAGTTGCTTGGGTAACACGTGTTGCCTGAGCTGTCAGAGCCTCTGCAGTGCATAAACAGGCACTCCTCATGCTGAGCTACTGCTTTTCTGCAGGGCCGGAGCCAGAGGTATGCTTCTTTCCGCCTGGCACTTACATGGAAGCTACTGAGTCAGCACGATCCACAGAGTGGTTCCAAACCTGGAATCCAACCACTGCAGCCGAGGCTCTCAGACGTACCGCAGGTGCAGGCAGACAGAGTACTGCAGATCTTCACTAAGCAGGATTAAAGCGGTCTTTCTGATCGGGGTGGAAAAGACCTTCAAGATCGTCAGGTCCAACCATCAACCTGGCCTGCTGAGTCCCATCACTGAACTGTGACCCTCAGTCCCATGTCCCCATGGCTCTGAAATCCCTCAGGGATGGGGACTCCCACTTCCCTGGACCCCCTGTTCCAATGCTTGACCACCCTTCCCAAGGGTGGTCAAACAAAACACAAAAAAGCACACAGATTCAGAGCTCTTTCTTGCAATTCTGTATTATTAAAAGTTTCTATTAAAGTGAAGGGGAGGCATTGCTGTCACTAAGGAGTATCATATAGAAAGAGTAACTGCCGTAAAAGGATGATAAAAAATTAAATTTAAGCAGTGCACAGACATGAACTTCAGGAATAATAAGGATTTTTTTCGTACGGAAGGTAACAATGGAAGAAAAACATCTGAATACACTGCTCCCATACTGAGGAAATCAAGCAAGTCTCAGCTTAAGCCAGCATCTGTACAACTCTACCAGCACCAGCCATAGCCTAAGTGCTTATAAATACCAACTATAAGTATTTTTAAGGAAGTTATTTAAAAACTAGTCAAAATAGGACACCCCATCTGAGTCAAGCCTTGATCACGGCCTAGATCTTTACTAGGCTCACACTAAAATCTGTGGTGGACCAGAAGCTAAATTTCACCGGCTGTTACCACCGCCGCCCTATCAGCCTAAGTGTGTTCTCAGAAAATAAACAAGATATCCCCGGAGCAATATGTAACTGATCAAAGTGCTCCTTTTGGGGGAAGCTGCTGACAAGCACTGGTAGGAGTCGGATGCCTCCAAACCTGCTGCAGCACCAGAACAAAACCCACCAGTCGTATTGACTCCTGGTTTTTAGCTGCGGTGCAAAAAGATTGTGGTCTCCAGAGAACAGTTTGGCGCATAGCCCAGCTTTTCTGTGGCAGCTGCAATCTTATGTAAATTACACAGGAGCGTCACGTTTCAGAAACTTCCCCCCCCAGTTCACCCACCCTTGTACTCACAAAACATAGAGCTGGGGGGGCAGGGAGCAGCCGTGGTATCCTAACGCACGGGCAACAAAAAGGTGCCAGTCCTTCATGAAATGACTTCTATTGTGCAAACAATCGCTGCACTGCATGGAAAGGAGTAATCTGAAGTCCACAACATATTACAGAGTGCTTTTGATGAGGACAGCACTTCAAAGCTTCAGTGGTTTGCTTGGCCATGTTCACATGCAGCTCCACAAACGTGCAGCGAGTCTCACACCTTCGTTTTGTCCCTGGTGCAGGAAGCTTGCCTTACGTGCAGCTCATACAGCATTTCACTTTTCTCTTCTTGTGGTTCCGCAGAGTAAAGAGCCCTATCTCACCTTCTGAAATGATGGAGTACAGTTTTATATTCGAAAAAAATTAAAGTTAAATTTTAATGGAGATAGTTTGGTGAGCACTACTAACAAATCACTCAGAAAAAGAAATATCTCACGTCTCCTAGGAGTTTCGTCCCTGTAACTCGCCTAACATTGCTGCAAACAAGAACACATGCCAAGCTTCTGCTCTGATAGCTCTATGCTGCAATACGCAGAGACCGGGCCATATGAAAGTCCTGAACAATTCTTGGATTACATGCATTTTCAATTAAAAATTTGTCCTGGTTTCGGCTGAGGTAGAGTTAATTTTCTTCCTAGTGGTTGGTATGGTGCTATGTTTTGTATTTATGATGAAAACTCTTGACAACATACCAATGGTTTTGGTGCTGCTGGACAGCGCTTACGGAGCAAGGACTTCTCTGCTGGGGGGGCGCAGGGATACGGGAGGGTGCCCAGCTGGCCAACGGGATACCTGTGCCACGTGGCGTGCTGCACAGCACAAGCTGAGGAAAGCAGGAAGAAGGGACGTTCGGAGCGATGGTGTTTGCCTTCCCAAGAACCGTTACCTGTGCTGGGCCCTGCTGGAAATGGCCAGAGACCTGCCTGCCGGTGGGAAGCAGCGAATGAATCCCTTGGTTTGCCTTCCTCGGGCCCACGGCTTTTGCTTTACCTGGTGAACTGCCTTCACCTCACTCAACCCACGAGGTCGTGCACCTTCACCTTTCCGATCCTCTCTCCCGCCAGCGGCTGGTGCTGAGCTGCCTCCTGGGTTAACCTGCGCCAAGGTCCTGGACCTGCTCTGAATTACTCTGCCTTTCAGATAGGAGGTTTCAGTGAGGCCCCAAGCTATTAAGAAGCTCTAGATTACATCATGATAAAACTCACTCTGAGCTTTAAAACCTAAAACATTTATTCCTGTGCAATCTTTACCTATGACTGCCTGGATTAAAACTCCGTTCAACAAAAGTCTCACCCCAAACAACTATAAAATGCGTAATTTTCCATAAAATTGCTATTATTGTTAATTTTGCACTGATCTGCATTTAAAGTTTTAAGTATCCTATGTGGACATACAGTTACTAGACTTGCATTGTTAATTAACAGGTTATAATCAATCACTGCAGAATCATTATAGCCGCCAACAGCAAAAAATTGGCTCTACTTCTGGAAAAGGCATTCAGTGTTATACTACAGTGTGATTTCAGCCTTTATTATTACTAGATTATTGTTTATTACTGATACTTATTTGCAAAAAGCTTAAGAGCAGATAATCTCTTGAAAGAGATCAGCTGCTAGCCAGGGAAATTTAAACTTCTCACACTAGAACAAAATTAGGAACTGCAGGATAGCTTCCAGCTCCAAAAGCTGAAATGGTTAAAAGCAAACAGCCTGGTAACAAAAAGTGTGTTGGTTAACTCTCTTGAGAACTATCAGCAAGCAGTAAGGATTCTATATAGAGAGAGAATTTTAAACATATAAATAAAATAATAAATGGACACGTATATAACTACTATATAGAATGTGTAATATATACTATACCATATATAATATATATTTACCTGTTATTATTTTAGCTGCTATACTTCTGGCAAATGCCAGGCTCTAATTCAAACAAGCATTCTGAACAATCACAAAAATTACGGTGCATATGTAGTTGTGGCATCAATGTGTTCTACACAAGTTCCCAAAACAAAGGGTGAAACCGTGTTTTGTGTTTTTCACCACTGAGACTCTTCTAGTCTTTTCTAAAAGAAAGGTTTAACTAACTACCAGGAAAAACATGATTTTGTGTAATTAGTCTAAGACAAAAAACTCATGTCCCAGATCCCGCAGAAAAGGTTCTTGGGATACCCAAAAGAAAGCAAAACATTTCTTTAGCTTTGTTATTTTTTTTTGCTCAAAATTTTTCAGTTAGTGGCCGTGATTTCATCAGCAGACGTTCCCACAGAGCTTCCCTACATGACCAAGGGCAACAGAAAGCACTACAGAACGCTGCACTCAGCAGTTTTACAGAGGAGTAAGAAGATGGAGCAAAAGGGCATGTTCCATCTTGCTTCACTGCTTTACCACGAGTATTTTAGGATTTCAGCTGACTGTTACTATCACTTCTTGCCTTCCTGTTTTCAAAAACTTCAGTAATGCAACCTGGCTGTGCCGCTGTCTGTACCCACCCCGTATCTGCAGGTGAGCTGTTCAGACACCTCTCGTGTTAAAACCAGTGGAAGATTATATTTATGTCTAGGGCTCCCATTTTCAGGCTTAGGAAAGGTGCACTAGCCATACAGCAATGTCTGTTGGTCACAGGACAGGTTTTTTTGCATCAAAGAAGTCCAAGTTTCGTACTCAGTGCCAAAAACCAAATTCAGCACTGCTTCGCTATGACAGTAACTTCTAATCCTGTTCCTCTTAGCACCTGGGAATCTTTGCCGTTTCTTTCCTGCCCAATTCTTTTCAGCAGGCTGTTAGCTCTGTCCCTACATGCTTCTGGAAGACAAACTAAACAAACTTATCCACTTCTGCTAACCCACTGGTCTTTGCAAGTGAGGGAAACCCTCTGTTAACAGCTGAAGACGCTGCTCAAGCTGTAGGAGTCCTTTCGGCAGTGAGCTTGAGAAAGAAGTGTAAAGGTAAAGAGATGGAAGTGCAAAGGATTTTCCTACTACTTTGATGTTTTACACTGATATTCCCAGGCAAGGAGTACCACTGCTTGTGTCGTAGTGGTTAACTGAGTACACTACAAGTGCTAAATTGTCATTCAAGTTCTGAATTCCTCCTGTAAGTACGGACAGCCTGGCTTCACAGCTCAACAGCTCGTCACACCTTACCCTGAGCTGGCCACGTAATTGCTTCCCCCGCCTCCACTCCACAGAATGGAAAGATTAAGGGATCAATTTAATTTTCCAAAGCGTAATTTTCAGTGCTGAAGCTTGCTTTATTTCACTGCAGTAAGATAAAAGAAATCCCTCGGGTATCATATTCAAAACATGCAATAGTTTTAAACCACGTCTGCCATTTGTTTCTAGAAAGACAATTTTCATCACTTGCTAGAAATGAGTAGGATGCTGTAAACCATCGTTTCTATCAGGGGACACACGGAGTTAAAGAATTTATAAAACATTTTGGTATGATTCTACAGAGAGAGCAGGGTATCTGAAGTGAATTATCATTAGTCAGGGATTTGGAACTATTTTAAGCAAGGAGCATTTGAATCGTAGAGACAGATCTGCATTTCTCTATGCTATGCATTTAGGTTATTAACCAGACAAGTAGCAGGAGTAACTCCACTTAGAACTGCTGCAATGAAAAATCGATACCAGACCTATGATATAACATACTGATAACATAAAATCATATAAAAAAGGGTACTACTGAAAGCATGAAATGTAGCTTTGAAATGTATTTAAGGGCAGAAAGGACCACTGATCATCCACTGTGACATCCATCTGAAAAGGACCAGGAACTCCACCTAACTGATTTTACCCCCCAAATTTCTAATTTCCATTTGAAATATGATGGATCTTTTTGAGAAAAATCCAGTATACAAAGATGTCAAGGAAGAAGAATCCACATTGTCACCATCTGAGTTCCAACATTAATTATTCTCTCTGGTAAAAAAATCCCAGGGCATGATCAATTAACGGAGTGGAAAAGTTTCCATCCTTAATGGTTCAGGGCTTTGCTAAAAAGAGAGTTTTAAGTGCAAGAAGTACCTCAATTCGGACGTAAGGAGAGATCAGTGACTGGATATTCCAGACTGCCATAGCCAAAGTATTATGTTACATAGTGTACCGCTTCTGCTTGAGAATTTCCCGTATCATAGGCTGGCTAAAAAATCCTTTCTGTTGATAATGTAGAAAAGGAAAGGAAGTTGTATGGTAGAATCTGGAAAAAGTCATTTGAGTCATCACCTGTTACATACAGCACACTTGGTCCTTAAGGGCATCGTTTATTATTTGTCCTTGAAGATGCTCTTCCTGAAGGAAAACTTAACCATGGGCATGACAGGCAAAAGAAAAAGGCTTGGGTATGTCAGAGAGACATCATCGCAGCACAAAATAAAGAAATTTTCCTTCTTTGGGTAGGCTGTGCCTTACAAGATGTGCCAGGACAGAATTCACACAGGCAGCCTGACCAACAGGATGCAGGCTGGAGCAATGAAATGAGCTTTGGTTTAGGGGACCTTTGACCTAGGATCCGTTACATGCCGTAACAAAACACCTCTAAAATTTAGTAACTCTGCAACTACATTTGTAGTTCTTGTCATTTCTCCTGCTCTCCCTTTCTCTTATGGCTGCTGTTACTTGTTGTATCATGACGATGATGAAAACAAGACATCCCCGAGGCAGGGCTCTCTCTTCAGATTTGGAAAAGTTTCAAATACTATATTCAAATACCATAAAGACAAATACAGCAAATACACAGTCCGACTTAAATAGAGGAAAAAATAAAAATCTTCAACACAAGAGACTTAAAATTACACTGTTGCTTTTCAGGTTCACCTCAAGTCAACATTATTTTTCATTACTACTTAAAAAAAGGTGAAAAGCTGTGAAAGAGCAAAATCTCTCAATGAAAACTAAATCAAACCATTTCTAACTTCAATATCAGAGGTCACATCCAAAGCAGTCAGTAGAACGTGATCATGCAGAGATGCTAAAAGCTTTTTAATGGGGTTTAAATTTACTCTAACTTGCAAAACACTTGATAAATAAAAACACTACTCACTTGTTTTGAAGGACAATGCTCATTCTTCTCATCTGTCATCTTCCCACTCTTTGGTGCCCTTCTTGGTTGCTTGATGCTGGTTTTTATAGCAGGCCGGCACACATAATTCTCAAGGTTCTTAGGAGGCTTTTTTGTTCTCTTTGCTTGAAGACCAATCTTCAATTTCAAGTTTCCCTCTGAAAAGTTTGTTTCTTTCACTGAAAACTGTTGCTGTGCATCAGTTAGACCCTCGTTCTTCCCATTCTCAGCACTGCTCCCCTCCCGATTCTTCTTCTCACCGTCTTCTTCTTCCTTGGTACAACTTTCTAGCTCTACTTCTCCTTTTCCCACCAGCGTGCCAATGTTTACCACAGAGGGGCTTTTCCCAGAAAACCCTTCAGAATCAGAGCCCAAGCCTAACATAGCAGTATTCCGAGGGTCCATCACAGGCGGAATATATGCCTTCGGGTAATTTTAGGGAAGATTTACAGAGATACGTTCCGCAGCAGATCTGTTCTACTACTGGCAGTCAGCATCTTTTACTCTGGAAAAAGAAAATAAAGACAGAATTAAACTTCAATTTTACAGCAGAAGTGAAATAAGTATTCAAAATGATTAGAAAGCAATCGGATTTCAGAAAGTTCCAGAAAAGCGGTCTCACAGCTGAAGTTTCAAAAACACCAACCCTTCCCGTAACCTACTACAAAATAAAATTTATCTGTAAAACCAATTTTAAATTATAGTTGAAAAACAAAAATATATGACTATTACCATACACTTTCCAATTCACCCACAAGGCATTTTTAATTATGATTAAGGCTTTAAGACTTTTAATATTGATCATGAAAATAACTTTTTTTTTTTTTTAAAATCTGTACCCTGCTGCTTCTAGCACTGTCACCCTGCCCGAATGAAATGAACTAGTCGCAGCTAAGGAATGATGCAGATGCAGCCAATGAAACCTATGATAAAGCACGCAAAAATAAGAAACAATGTGGGTTTAATCATCTGAGCCACCAGGAAAGTTAGGCTTAACCCAAGTACTCGCTGGTTCTCAAAGACGCTGCAACAGCTGCGTGTTAGTTAAGGACTTTTCGCAATCCCAGAAGGATGGGGAAAGGGGAGAACAGCAAAAAAAAATAATGTCACACTAATTTGTACTTCCAGGTGTACCGAAACAGGGAAGTCCATCCTTCTACCCATCATTGGTGCACTGTTATGTATGTATAATTAACCTGTTTGTCATAAGATAAATTATGACAAATGATACATTTGAGGGAACTTTTTCATCTCAAATTCTCTAAGAACTAAAGCAAAAGTTTACTTTAATCACCTTGCTACTGCAAGGCTTCCTGGTCCCCGGCTGGCAGACTGCTCGAGCAGCGTGCCAGCACCACCTCCTGTGCTTGCACACAGACCACCGCAGAGCCAGAAGCTGCTATTTCCCCCACCGCCAAAGAACAAACCAACTCCGTGCACCCCGTTACATTTTTATCCACGAAAACAAAAAAGCATCGTAGAAAGCATCCGCGGAGGGCACAAACACGGCGCACCAACAACTGCCGGCTGGGACAAATCGCAGGTCTGTGTGCATGGGCCAAGCTAAAAGCACGCGTTGCACCACGGCCTGACATTTGGAGAGCGATGTAAGAAAAGGGACCCGAGCGCCGGTCGCAGAGTGGGGGCTTGGATGAGCACGAGGGCAGGAGGAACGCAGCCCCTGGTGCAACGCGACGACAGCACAAGGGCGGACGTGGCCTCACGGCATGCCGAGCGAGCGCGCGGTCGTTCTGCTGCTGCTCTGGCAATACGCCGTCCACCTGCTCGCCCATCCCGTGGATATAACACGCGGTACCCCAGATCAACCCCCTCAGCCTTAGCAGCCCCTCAGGGAAAGGCTCTCCCTTCGGAGACTCCAGGGGCTGAAAGCGAACCAAGCCAGCAGGCGGCCTTCGTTACCTTTGGGGCGTTGTAAGCAGATCGTCTTTAAATACCTTAATCGTTTTTGAAGATGCAAATATGTAAGGAGCAGGCCTGAAAAAACCATCAACGTACTGAAAAGAGCATCACAGGAATTAAAGCAACATGATCTTCTGTTCTTATTTTCTATAGGATTAAGGTAAACCAGCACGATCGTGGAATCGTGGGATGGTTTGGGTTGGAAGGGACCTTCAAGATCATCTGGTTCCAAGCCCCCCGCCATGGGCAGGGAAACAATGAAACGAGCAGAACGATCTGTTCCTGTTTTCTACATGATTAAGGCTGAACTGTAACAATGCCACGAGAAGATTTTTCGGGGTTTCGGTGAGCTCCGAAATGAGTTTCAACGGTTGCAGCGAGCTCGGCAGACCCCTCGGACACACGGCCTCCTGGGGGCTCAGCCCACCTGCACGCAACCAACGGGGTCCAGAGCCACCGGCCATATGGCCCACGGGCCTCCTGTCGGAGTGAGGAGGTGGCACTGGGAGGTGGCTCACCCAGCACTGAAGTACAGAGGGGACAGGAGAAGGGGTGTGAAAGGTGGCCCCGAGGAGGACAACGGCGGCTGCAGCAGGCATAGGCTGGAAGTCAGACACCAGAATTACAGGGGGCAGAACACAACATGGAAATCGCCACGAAGCTGGGCTTCACCAGCTGCACTCTCAGAGAAAAATGACTTATTTCCGTGTTATTAAAAGGGATTTCTGTTTACAGCTATGACTTTTTAACTAAGGACATCCCCCCCCCCAAAAAAAAACAAAAATGGTATCGTTGCTCAGAAGACCAGAGGTAATTAGATAAAATCTCCATTTTACAGCCAGAAATAAAAATAAAAAATCAACAGAGCAGCACTAGAAAGCAAGCTGGGGACAGCTCCCAGGCCAAGGCCCAATTTTCAGGCCATTAGGCTACCTCAGATCAAGGGAAACGGGATTTTCTCCTACATGCTGATGAACAAAGGAAAACTGGCCAACAGTACGGTAATTCTAAGCCAGGACATGAATTTTTATTATTCATATTAAGGAAAAGGAGGGAATCCACCAGCCAATGCAAGTCGCACGTCTACGTTCACACAAATGTTTCCTTCTCTAGTCCGGTAACTATTGCCCACAACAGCCACAAACCTTTGGTCATTTTCTTACAATTATAATTAATTAATTAGCTTAGAATCTGAAACCAAATCAAACTGAAACACCACCATACAGCACTGCTGCATTTGGCTCCGTATTTACTTAATAGTGAGGCTTTGAGGAGAAGGAGGATCACACTCGTGCTGCAAACCGCGAGACCGAGACAACGTTCAGACTCAAAGGCTGAAGGGAGAACGGGGCTAAAACCTCAGCACGTGGCAATGCCGGATCAGTCACCACCCAAGAAACAAAGTCACAAAATTGATGACTCTCATAAACATGTGGCAGGCCATTTTATTTATCCATTAATTCCTCTCTAAACGGACAACAAAAATGCTAATCCCGGACCTAATCATTGTGTTGCCTTGATCACTGTAATCTTCTTCTCTCAGACTCTCCAATTACTCTACGCTAATTCATAGCAAACGTGTCTGCCAATTTGATCATTTTCATAACCACGATGAGCAGATCTCATCTCTTTGAATCCCAACAATGTTTTTTCTTCCCTACCTCAAGTACAAGCTTCCTGTCATTGTCTTCAAGGTGTGCACAGCTGGACCTTGGGTCTTGAGTTGTCCCCCTGCCTTAGCGCTTTCTGTTTCGCTAGTGATAACCATGGCATGTGTTCTTTTTTGGTCGTTTTTTCCCCTTTTCCTAAGAAACAACAGTTTCTGCAGTACTCTTCATGCCTGGGCTGGTTGACTTGTACCAGCCTATAGGATCTTCTTGCAGGTCGCGCCTTAAAATCTCTCTGTGGATGTCACGGAACCAAGCAACAAAATGCCGACAGCCACAGTTGGAGCCATGGCAGAGAGGAACCTCGGGAGGTTCAACAAGGACCAGCTCCGGAGGCACCTTCCAACCTCAACCACTCTGTGGTTCTGTGACAGTTCCACGGCGGCTATAAAAGCTTGCAATGAATTTACCCAGAAAACTCTGATGAATTGGTACTTTTGAGACAAAAGTGTGATATAACGTACATATCTGTGTCTTCCCTTTCCACATTTGTTCCACTAATGTGCAAAGACTGGTTTTTATTATGCTAAGGGCTTCTTCAGGTCAGAAAAACGGACTATCGACTTACAAAGTACCTGCCTCGATGATGCCGACCCCTGGAAGACATCTCTGCACGTCCTGCACTACCAGGAGCTTTCCAAGAAAAGCAGCATATCCCATCCGCTGTGCGCAAGAAGATTCACGTGGAATTAAAGCAGTGGAGCCTGACTGCCCATGCCCACAATTAAGTGTTTGTTAAACTTGCAAGCTGTCATTTAACCACCCCGCTTCTTAACTTCTAGGGCTAGAAAGTACTGCCACCGCCAAGCAGCACGGCATTCTGCACCAGGCCAAGAGCTCCGCTCAACAATTCCCTTCCCACTGCTCGTGTTCTGCAGGTCTCTCCACAGCAACACCCCCGTCTCCGATGTAAAGCCTCAGCGTGATGAAACAAACTGCCATGTCCCACTCTACTCCAAGACCTAATCCGCATCTGCCAACAACCTCCTTCCATGGGATCAGAGGCTAATGCCAAATTCGCTAGATTACGAACTCTCCAGGATCAAATCTCTCCATGGCCCAAACAATGATCAAGACCCAGCCTACCCATCTCCCTAAACGAACTCCCCTAAATGCCTACCCATCTCCCTAAACGAACTTCCAGGCCCTCACCCAGTAGGTTCTGTAGATCTCAAATCACTCCTGTAATCACTGCTCACCAAAAAAGATTCAGTAGGAAGCATTTGAACATCCCTTTTGACACGTGTCCCTAGAACTAAACGGTGTGCATTAATGACGTCTCTAATTTCGTATACAATTTTAATTCCTATTATTCCTTCTTATTCCCGTGCTGACACATCCGAAGCACTTTGTGCCTGTTAGCCATTAGGATTTCGGTTCTCCAGACTCCCTACTATTCCAGAAAAAATGCCAAGAGTTGGCTTCTACCGTCAGCTCCTAGATATGATCCCCGCCCCACAAGTTATAATAAATGAGATTTTTTTTTTCCTCTGCCATCTTCATTTCTGTTACTCTTATGTTGATGTGAATGTATTGTGATTTTATATTTGAAAGATGTTTTCTTTTGGCTCTTTCCGTTGCCTCAGTTCCAGAGGACACGTAAAAAATTCAGCTGCCGGAATCAAAAATTTGAAATCCCACAATATTTCTAATATCTGTATGGCCTCCCACAAGTCCTTCTCATATGCCTTCCATGAATTCTTTTTTCTGCTACTGAATAAAGCTGCTACACTCAGAAGTTTCTTCTCAAAAAGAGAATAAAATGTCATAAAAAAAACACAAAAAACCATATTCCTCCACATCATGTACCCCGAGAAGCAACACGGATCACTGGAGGTCACTGAAACAGAACTTCAAGGACCTGGGATTACCTCTGTGAGTATTTTATAAAAGTTCAGAGATGGAGACACTTGCCAGAAATAAAATGACTTTTTTTGTTTGTTTTAAATATGAAGTGACAAATATTTTACAATTATAATCTGTTGGATGTGTTTTTGACAGACATAAAACAACAGAGCCCCTGTCTTGTCAGGAATGAATATTCTGCAAAAGTGTCAGTGGCAAAGACAGTCGGGACCTCGTGCTGGAACGGCCAGCAGTGGCGGGACATGCATTTTGTAGGAAGAAATGAGTGCAGACACGAGGGCACTTCACAAGGATGTTCTAGTGGGAGAACAACTCTGTAAGGAGATACAGGATTTCTTTTGATTTCTTAACTGAAGAGTTTGGAAACACAAAATTGAATTTTGACCTGCCTGATAATTTTGTTGTTTTACTGCTGATATGCAAATTAATTTGTAATTGCTGAACACTGCATACATTTCGCCTTGTACTGTTTGTCCCAACACTGGCCAACACTGATTGCCTCGAAAAAGTATGAAAACCAAACAAACGAACAAAGTATGCTGTGATAATCCTCCTACAATACTCTCCCAGCCCCTAAATTTGTGATTCAGGAGCTTCCCGAGAGGTACCTCTCTGGGTCTAAAGCCTTTCAATGTTTTTTTCTGAACTCCAACTTGTCATTTATACCCACGTAGTAAAAAATAACGTAAAGGACATAGTAAGCCAGTATTTTGCCTTAAACCCAAGACATACTGCCTTTGGTTATGCCAAAAAGCCACTGCTAGGATGCTCACACAAACCACGTGAGCCATGCTGCCCAACAGGTAAGGCTGTGATACAGAAAATTAGGAACAAATAAAGATTTTGTTTTCACAGAACAACCACAGTAGATCTGCGTATTGGATTTTTTTTTTCTAAGCTGTGAAATGAACACAGGATCTCACTGAGGTGGAAGAGATGTGTCCACAATGGCAGAAGCCCACTTCTTGCCACTGGCAGCGCAGCAATTTAACAAGTCAACAATCCATATGACAACAACACCTATTTCAAAATAACCACCATTTAATTGTACATGCTATCTCCATTTTTCTCTTCTGACATCAGCATTATAGCTTGTACCAATAAGCCTGTATCTTGCACCAGGTGTTGAAACTGCTCTTGGTATCCTCAAGGACAGTTTAAACTTCTGAAAACAACTGAAAAAAAGTTTCTTCTTTTTGTAAACTATGACTTAAATTGTTTTGCTGTTCATTAGCACTTAAACATTAACTGTTTTTCAGATGACTGTTGATTGCTTGTAGCAATCAAATGTAACTGGAGTCCAAAAAGTTGGGATAATTTTGTTTTTGAAAGCAAGATGCATGAGAGCCCTCCCTGCCAGTCTGCCTTTACTTTTATAGAGTTTAGTATAGAGTTTAGGAAAAGCTACTGAAGCTTTCATTTTCGAGTAAGAATGCTTCTTAAGAACTCAAGTAGGCAAACAGATGATGATTTTAGAGCCCATCTCTACCCATATGTTCAACCAGCTGCTAGAACAACTCCATTCACACAGAGGCGGAAACACCAGGGATGGTCTCCAGGTCCTCATGGATGACCATGCGAAACACAAAGCGTTCAGGATTAACCCCCAAAATCTTACACGCTCCCACATTCACAGAAAGCACTGCTTCTGCAGGTGCAATCTACGGTAACACAAGGAAGACAGCCCAGACAAATAACACGAGATGCAAAAAGGCACGCTGTTTTTGAGAATGAAAACTAAGCGTATGTAAACGGATGGCCATAAAGTCAAAGAAAATTCATTTAACCGCACACACAGCAGGGCCAGCTCCCCCAAACTCTACTGACAAGACTGGAAAGCCAGTGCAAGATCCCACTGCCTCGTTTCTCTGACCTGCTCCTGATAACACACAACTACCAAGAGTGTGAATCCGTGTCCTGAGGCCATCGCATGGAACCCACACTCCAAGTTGTTTCTAGTTCTCTGCTCAGTAATTAATGGGGTGAAGGAACCACAAAACCAAGGGTGAAAAGCAGAAGCTACAAACTCCGGGGATTATCTAATACAAAGAAAAGGACAGCAACGCGCTTTGGCTTCTGGTCTGACAACCGAGTCAAGCTAAGGACCCACCAAATCCCAGATTACTGGCCGGGAAACTAAGCGGGATTAAAACTGCAACGGAAGGGAAATTTTGTGAGTATGATTTGGGGCGGGGGGGGGGGGGGGGGGTTGGCCTGCAAGCAGAGGAGCCCACCCGAATCAGCCGGCATCCCGACGAGCGGAAAGCCGCCTACTCCGCGAAAGCCAACTCGGGGAGAGCCCAGCGGGGCCCGGCTGGCGAGGGGGCTCCCCGGGAACCGGCTGCCGCCCCCCGGGCCCAGCTGTCAGGCGGCACCGCGCCCCCCGCCCGGCCCGGCCCCACGCGGGGGCACGGCCGGCGGCCTCCCCCCCCCCCCCGCGGGGCTCCGGGCGCACCGCGGGCACCCCGGGCCCCGCTCCTGTCACCGGGGAGCCTCCCCCGCCGCCTCCCGGCCCGGCCGCCGGGGATCCCCCACCACCGCCGCCGCCGCCGCCGCCGCCGCCGCCTCGGCAGGCCGCGCCGCCGGGGCTGCCCCGAGCCCGCCAGCAGGGCCGCAGCGGCGGTGCGGGGCGGCGCGGCCTGGGCGCCGGTGCGCGGCGGGGCGGCCCCGCGGCGGCTCCCGGCCGGGCTCCCCTCCCCCCGGGCTCCGGGCCTGAGGCGGTCCCGGTCCCCGCCCGCCGCCCGCTCGCCCGCCCGCCCGCTCCTCACCGTGTCAGCGACAACGCGGCCGAGGCCGAGGCCGGGCTCCTCCGCGCCGCATCCTCCCGGCCGCCCAGCGCGGACAGGGCCAGGGCGGGACCCGGACCGAGCGGCCGCCGCTCCGGCCCTGCTCCGAGCCGAGGCAGCGACACCAAAATGGCGGCGGCTCCTGCTCCTCCGCGAGAGAGCGCCCGGCCACGCCCCCCCCCGCGCGCCAGGCCCCGCCCCCCTCCCGCGGCCACACCCCGGGGTGGCCCCGCCCCCAGCCCCTCGCCCCGGGGGGGGCGGTGCCGGGATCCGCGGCCGTGCCCCCCGGGTGGGGCCGGGCCGGGCCGAGCCCGCCCCGCGCCGCCTTTGGGCCTCGCGGGGACCCGTAGCGGGCTCGCGTGGGCCGCGGCCTTGCCTCGCCGTGGAGCCCGGCGCCTGAGGTGAGTGCGGGGGGGGGCAGGAGCGGTTTTAATCTCCTCTTTCCCTACAGCTCCCCTCTGAAGGAGCGACAGACTTCCCAGAGGGGCCCTTACAGCGCGCTCTGTGGTTGCGGAGTTCTGTCAGGGCGGCAGGGATGCCCCAGACAAACAGGAACGAGCACACCTGGCGGTGCTTGAGCTTTGCGAGCTGCTTCTGAGGAAACGGTGCTTCACCCTGCTCTTTGTTACTGTCACAGCTGGGGCTGGAAACAAACGGGAGCCGTTCCCTTGACGGACTGAGTTTCTCCCCCCCCTTCCCGCCGGACGTGCACAGCAAGGTAAAATGACCTGAAAGGCCCTGTGGGCTGATCGCTTCCCTTATTCCCGAAGCAGAAAAACTGGAGCTTGGTCTTCAAATGTGTATTGTGCAGTAGGTGAAAGAATGCAAAGCGTCCTTACAAAACTCCCATCCTTCAGTGGGAGGTTATTTTTTCGTCCCGTGTGCTCACAGCTGTAAGCGTTGTTCTGTACAGTCCGACCAGCTTCAACATGCTTAGCGTTAGCGCTGCAGTTAACTGTGAGTTCCACAAAGACACAAATTCCTCCTAAGGAATTACAGAGTAATTACCTTGCTTTGACTGTACCGTGTGTCTCACCACCACCAAGGATTCTTACAACATCTCGTTAGGGTATTGTCATTTTCTTCTAAGAAAGTGGATGGAGAAGGCCTTGAATGCCAACGGAGGCGATTTAACTGATTTACTTACTTTTTTGCCTCCGTTGCATCACAATTGCTCGAGTGTATTTTTTTTCCTCCTGTCATAACCAAAGATGTCTGAGCAGTAGATACTGATATGTGGTTATGCTGAAGCTGAAAGCATAGAAGCATTTTCAATCTCTGCCTTATTCCAGTTTCTTCAAAATATTTGCTGCGTAGCCCTTGCTGTTACATTTCTAACAGCTGCAGTCAAAATAAATGCCCATCCCCAGGAGAAGAATCTGTCTTCCTCACGAGAAGAATGAAAGATCTTTGCTTATCAAATAAGTTGCTTGTTTTTCTCCCCAAATGCTTTTCCAAAATGGCAACATAACTAATGGAATATTTTTTCAGATAGGCAAATTATGCTGACTAATAGTCAACTGTATTTCTGTAGAGCATTCTGAGAGCTTGTGTGAATTATTTGTGTGCTTGGACTTTAACCTCTTTGGGCAGGATTCTGCCCCAGGCTAAGATACATTAATCAAAACAATGGAAAATTCACTTCTCTCTCTGCAGGAAAAATGCTGAGAAGTCTGAAAGGGCTTGTCTGCCATCCTCTGAAGGTAAGTCTTGTGGCAGCATGATGCTGCTTCCAATACTTCAGCTGTCCTGTGACCTGGAACAACAGTCTACAACTATAAAAAGTGGTGTCCCTTATAAACTGGTCGTGCAAGCTCCCATTACAGAGAGAGACCACTGAGTGTTATTCCTACTTTTCTCTCCATTCCTGTAAACGTGTGGGACAGCAAGTGTGTGAGTGAGTCTGGGCAGTTGGCTCAAGTGAGACGCTTGTTAAACGACTGAGTCTAGCATCCTGAAACGTCCAGAATGCTGAAGAGTCTATATCTTTGATACAAGCGTATCCCAAAAAACAGAGAACTTACTTGCTCTGCACTGCTGGAAAATGTAAAGGAAGAAGCCCTTTCTCTTGGTACAGAAGAACCAATCTTTCACCAAGGCTGTGTGTGGCTCTTTCACAAAGCCAAAGATGGCTTAGTGCTTCAGGTGGGTGTAGGAATATTAGCTCTGTCACAATACTGCAGCAGCACTACGTTATTCGTAAAGCTTCCTTATGTTATACGCAGCATAATGAATTAATGTTGCATATCTGGAGTGACTTCCTAAAGGTAAAGAATTTCAATTGTTTAGTTTTCTGTTCTCTTTGAAATGTTTTTTCATTAGTACATAGTGATTATGCACCCGTTGAAGAGGAAGACTCTTAAAGTCTTTGCTTCCGGAGATGAGATCCTGGTTGTTACAGTACGGGGTTTATCATGGCAGCCTGTATGAAATCAGCAGTCTTTTCTAGAGACTTATATGTAGCATCATGCAGGAACAGCTCCACCTTATGGCACATGACTTTATGATTAATCTCCATGTACCACGTGATAGTTTGCTGCCATTTCAGGGATCTGAGTTAAACTACTGTCCTTTTGCAGATGGAAACTTACAATAAAGTCCACTCTATGTTGTTAGGATAAGCTGTGTTAAAAGATGACACGACAATGTGAGAGCTTTGCATGCATGTTAAGATTTACTATGCAGACCTACAGCAAGCCAGAAAGGTGTATGCATGTGTTTCTGTCATTCTGTGTAAAGCGAGGGGATCAGTGTTAAGCACTGTCCTCTGTTCAGGAGAAGGGACCAAGTGATGTGTTGCTTGCTACTCCAGAAAGTCAGAATACATAATGCATTAAAAGTGATATTTTAGGTCATTCAGAGGTACTCTTCTGTAGCCGTGTTTTATCCAGATGTGCCTATGCCTAAGGCCAACAAGGCAAGCATCCTGGTGGGGGTCTCTTACAGACCGCCAAACCAGGATGAGGAGACAGATGAGGAATTCTACAGGCAGCTGGCAGAAGTTGCGAAATCGTCAGCTCTTGTCCTCGTGGGGGACTTCAACTTCCCAGGCATATCCTGGAAGCACAACACAGCCCAGAGGAAGCAGTCTAGGAGGTTTCTGGAGAGCGTGGAAGATAGCTTCCTGATGCAGCTGGTTAGTGAGCCTACCAGGGGTGCCCCGCTGGACCCTCTGTTCACAAACAGAGAAGGACTGGTGGGAGGTGTGGTGGTCGGGAGCTGTCTTGGGCAGAGTGACCACGAAATGGTAGAATTCTCTATTTCTGGCAAAGTCAGGAGGGGGACCAGTAAAACCGCTGTCTTAGACTTCCGGAGGGCAGACTTTGAGCTGTTCAGGACACTGGTTGGCAGAGTCCCTTGGGAGGAGGTTCTGAAGGGCAGAGGAGTCCAGGAAGGCTGGGCACTCCTCAAGACGGAGATCTTAAAGGCTCAGGAGCGGTCTGTCCCCACGTGCCCAAAGAGGAGCCGGCGCGGAAGAAGACCGGCCTGGCTGAACAGAGAGCTGTGGCTAGAGCTTAGGAGAAAAAAGAGGGTTTATGATCTTTTGAAAAGAGGGCAGGCCACTCAGAAGGATTATAAGGATGTTGTAAGGATGTGTAGGGACAAAATTAGAAAGGCCAAAGCTCATCTGGAGCTCAATCTGGCTACTGCTGTTAAAGACAACAGAAAATGTTTTTATAAATACATTAACATGAAAAGGAGGACTAAGGAGAATCTCCATCCTTTACTGGATGCGGGGGGAAACTTAGTGACAAGAGATGAGGAAAAGGCCGAGGTGCTTAATGCCTTCTTTGTCTCAGTCTTTAGCGGCAAGACCAGTTGTTCTTTAGATAACCAGTACCCTGAGCTGGTGGAAGGGGATGGGGAGCAGGATGTGGCCCTCACAATCCACGAGGAAATGGTTGGCGACCTGCTACAGCACTTGGATGGACGCAAGTCGATGGGGCTGGATGGGATCCACCTGAGGGTGCTGAGAGAACTGGCGGAAGAGCTGGCCAAGCTGCTTTCCATTGTTTATCGGCAGTTCTGGCTATCAGGGGAGGTCCCAGTCGACTGGCGGCCAGCAAACGTGACGCCCATCTACAAGAAGGGCCGGAGGGTAGACCTGGGGAACCATAGGCCTGTTAGTTTGACCTCAGTGCCAGGGAAGCTCATGGAGCAGATTATCTTGAGTGTCATCACGCGGCACTTACAGGGCAACCAGGCGATCAGGCCCAGTCAGCATGGGTTTATGAAAGGCAGGTCCTGCTTGACGAACCTGATCTCCTTCTGTGACCAAGTGACGCGCTTGGTGGATGAGGGAAAGGCTGTGGATGTGGTCTACCTCAATTTCAGTAAGGCTTTTGACAGCGTTTCCCACAGTATTCTCCTCAAGAGACTGGCTGCTCTTGGCTTGGACTGCCGTACGCTTCGTTGGGTTAGAAACTGGCTGGGTAGCCGGGCCCAAAGAGTGGTGAATGGAGCCAAATCCAGTTGGAGGCCGGTCACTAGTGGCGTCCCCCAGGGCTCAGTACTGGGGCCGGTCCTCTTTAATATCTTTATCGATGACCTGGATGAGGGGATTGAGTGCACCCTCAGTAAGTTTGCAGACGACACCAAGTTAGGTGCATGTCGACCTGCTCGAGGGTAGGAAGGCTCTGCAGGAGGGTCTGGATAGGCTGGACCGATGGGCTGAGGTCAACTGTATGAAGTTCAACAAGGCCAAGTGCTGGGTCCTGCACCTGGGGCGCAACAACCCCAAGCAGAGCTACAGGCTGGGAGATGAGTGCTTGGAAAGCTGCCTGGCAGAGAAGGACCTGGGAGTACTGGTTGATAGTCGGCTGAATATAAGCCAGCAGTGTGCTCAGGTGGCCAAGAAGGCTGACAGCATCCTGGCTTGCGTAAGAAACAGTGTGGCCAGCAGGTCTAGGGAGGTGATTGTCCCCCTGTACTCGGCTCTGGTGAGGCCGCACCTCGAGTACTGTGTTCAGTTTTGGGCCCCTCGCTACAAGAAGGACATGGAGGTGCTTTAGATCCAGAGAAGGGCAATGAAGCTGGTGAGGGGTCTGGAGAACAAGTCGTACGAGGAGCGGCTGAGGGAGCTGGGATTGTTCAGCCTGGAGAAGAGGAGGCTCAGGGGAGACCTCATCGCTCTCTATAGGTACCTTAAAGGAGGCTGTAGCGAGGTGGGGGTTGGTCTGTTCTCCCACGTGCCTGGTGACAGGACGAGGGGGAATGGGCTAAAGTTGCGCCAGGGGAGGTTTAGGTTGGATATTAGGAAAAACTTCTTTACCGAAAGGGTTGTTAGGTGCTGGAATGGGCTGCCCAGGGAAGTGGTTGAGTCACCATCCCTGGAGGTCTTTAAAAGACGTTTAGATGTAGAGCTTAGTGATATGGTTTAGTGGAGGACTTCTTAGTGTTAGGTCAGAGGTTGGACTAGGTGATCTTGGAGGTCTCTTCCAACCTAGATGATTTTGTGATTCTTTGCATGAATTTTGTAAAGGGAAACAGTAATTCACAAAATGCAAGTCTGTATCTGTCAAATCCAGATAACTGTTAGTAGCGTGGAATTCTCTTACTCTAGGACCTTACCTTGGTTTGGTAGCACTTCGAAGACTTAGGAAGGATTTAATGTCTGCATGTACTTAGAAGCTGCTTCTACAGCCCAGCATGATCTCAAGTCCACCATGGAAAAGTTCCAAACCACTGGAAGGCTACGTAGTGATTATGAGGAAGATGTCATGCTAAGGGGCAAACAAGTGATACTCTAAAACTGTATCTTTCCAGGACTCTGTAATGTAAAGATGGGGTCTGTTCTGCTGATTAAAAAAAAAAAAAAAAAAAAAGAAATTCTGCGTATCTGGCTGTGAGAACAGAGAACTGGACTTGATGACTAAGTCCCTTTCATGCTTGCATCCTGTCTTACCGTGCTGTCTCCTGCTCCTTTTGCAGGACTTCCTAGTAACGGGCTTTTGTACCGTAAAGGCTTTGTGTGATACTCCAGGTAGAAGATGCCCACAGTGCAGTAACCTTGTCTTTTCTCTTAAACGAGCAGAACACACGGCCCTGAGACATCCACTTGTGATTTGAGGAGGCGAGAGCATAAAATGCTCAAAGAAAATGAGAGAGCCTGAAATTCTAGGCTAAGAATGACCTAGGGGTGAAATGTTCTGGGTGAACAGGTGACAATAGTTGCGCGTTGTACTTATTCATGTATTAAATTAGCACCTTAGTGTCTTGCTCCAGGCTGTAAATTAAGTCACTTAAAAATAGCCAAATAAGATATCCTAATTGATCATTTGAATTTAAGGAGGAAAAGAACACTGTGGGAACAAGAGAAGATGGTATTAAAATGTGATGATAAAAATCAATATTTATTGTTCTTCCATATTTACACCGCTGTTGCTCGTAATATAGATACACAGTATTGAGTGCAAGACTGTTAACTCCTTCCTTCCCCCCCCTCCTTTTTTTTTTTTTAAATAATGTGCTGAAATGCTGATTGAAGAGTCCATTGTGTACTTAACGGGGGATGTGGGGTAATCCGACATCACACTTTCTTCTGAGCCCTTGTGGCTCTCAGATGACCCCCTGAGGAAAACTCGGATGACAGCAGAATTGCATCGTGCTGCGTAGAACTGCAACAGCTGTTCCTGTCTCTAAACTTGAGTTTACGACTACTCTCAACTACGCACACAGACAAAATAGGAAAATACTTGCTCTGTTTATACTTGGGGCCCGCAACTGTTCCAGTCAGTAATATGGAGGGTAGCTTTCAGTTTTGGTTGCTTTGGTCACAGCCGCTGGAATATAAGCCTTTTTTATTCATTGACGAATCTAATTTTTTCATATTTTCTTACACTGTAACATAATAAAATGCTTGTCCTTCTACTGCTCGCTTTCTTACCTGTTCTGGCTAGGCTTTATGGGCATGCTTCAGGAGTCTGTCTATGGAGAAAAGAATTAATCAGCTTAGCTGGCTGTTTCAGTTTCTCAGCCACATCTGTATTATAATGAAAGAGTCTGTATGCAGGGACACAGTTAGGAAAATCAGTGCAGGGAATGTAATTATAAATATCAAATAGTGGGCAGCGCTGTGCTAATCCCTCAATAATTGAGGTGATTATGGATTACCTGACAGCTTGAATTTTCAAGGTAGTAGCTACTGTTCATCAGTGTAGGCAGAAACATTATGGGAACTTCCCAGCAATAAGGCCCCAATGGCTGTACGTGTGCTCTTAAGCAACCTCAAAGGGGATAACTCGTTTTGGTGCAGGATTTGGTTCTTTAGATGACCTAAGTGAACGGAAACAGTTTAGAAGCAGGCATCTAAATATGAAATGTGGTTTTAAAGCGCTTGTTTTTTTCATGATGAGTTTACACTCTAATCATGAATTCGTCTTCTGATTGCAGAGACTTCTGCTCTGTGTTGCGTGTTACCTAGAGCCTCTCACAATGTGCATGCGGTGGGTGCACAAAACAAACTCCTGTCTGGTTTTCACTGCTACCAGTCTTTGACTGCTGAGAAGTTGGTTGTCTGATTGCATTTTTCTTTCCATAGTTGGACCATGGATATGCTCTCCATACAGCAGCCAAAGATTGCTTAAGTTCTGTCCTCAGCCAGGATGTCCAAATCCCAGCAGAAAGACCAAGAGCAGTTTTCTATACCAACGAGACCGACCCGGTGAGTAACTGCCAGGATTGTTATTGTCAAACAGCAGGTGTGGACATCCCAACAGTCTGTGGATGCGACGGAGCCAGGAGTGCTTACTGGGGCTGTGTTGTCCTGGTAAACATCAGGGAAGGCAGCACAGAGACCTAGTAACAGGTACCTAGACCATGATGCCCAGCCCAAAGGAAAACAGGCAATGGCTGTGCAGTTTAAAACAAGACAGGGCCGGTCCTCTGCCTCAAAGCTCCTGGGAACAAGTATTGATTCCTTCTCTATAGTTGCGTAGATGAAATAGACTGTATATTGCAGAGCCTCAGATGTGGCTTAACTTGTCATCAGGCACCATTAATTTCAACTCCAAGGTTATCCTTCCCTGACTAACCTCCCCAAATTGCCTATGGAGGGGGATAAAAAATACACCCCAGATGACTTCAGCACAGGATAGCTCTCCAGCCTTACACTCTTCATCTCGAGCACAAAATGAAGTGGGATAAAGGAATGGAATAAGCCTTTGAGATGCTTTTCTGCTGCCTCTGTAATTGGAGTCTTTCAATAGTGATTCCTCTGGGGTCTCTATGGAAACAGCAGCATGCAGATGATCTTGCTCATGTGGTCGGAGTGTCTCTATAGATTGCGCAGGAGAGTCCAGATGGCAAGAATTGTCTCCACTGTCCTGTACCTACAATTTATGTTGCCAGGCAACTGGCTTTGGCATTCTGGCTTCACGTGCTGATGTTTGGTGACATCCACCATTGCTTACTAATTTATCAGATCAGCATTCCTCAGACCTGCTGTATTGCTGATTGCATGTTGCAGCGGATCAGCTCCGCTGGCTTGCTTCATCAGCAAACCCGATAGTTCTAAGTGCAGTCATACTTGTGCACAGTAAAGACCCATTAAAAATGGATTAAGAAGGCCAGACAAAAACTAAATTTTTAATAAGACTTAGCATTTATATACCTTTCCATTAGCAAAACTCAAAGTGACTAAACGTGATGATAAAGATACTGACCCACTTTGCAGGTGTAGGAGCTGAAGAGTGAAGGAATTTGCCTAAAGTTATGCAGTGGGTCAGTGGTGAAAATGAGAATAAAAATGATCTCTGGAGTACTGCCCCTCTGTTCCAGTCCATAGATAACGCTGCCATGCAAAAACACAGCTGCTGCTAGTCTGTGTCAAATGGAGATACACACTCCTTAATCAAGTAACAGATACTTAGTGAAATTATCTAGTTGCAGACCTAAAGTACACTTGAATCTAGCAGACAACTCAGAGGGCAATCACATTACTGTTTGGGTATTGCGGTGATCAGAAGTACAAGCGGACTAATAAAAGATTACATAAATTCGTAAAGCACAGGGCTGCGGGTGCCCACAAAACAATGGCTCATACACAAGTTGAAGCAATCTGTTTCTTGCCTGGTAGGATATACTTTAGACTCCTCCTAAGCATCTGCCAGTAGTTTTCTGATACTATTTCTGCCTTGCTTTAATATCCAAGTTCTTCTAACTCTCTGTAAGCATCTACTCGTTTTGATTGAGCGTTCCCTCCCAAGCCTTCTGGGTGCAAAAAAAGAGGTATCAGACTATCTGGAGCCTTACGGTTTGCATTTTACCTTCCCAGGCCAACCACACAGAACACCATGAGGGTCGCCACTATAGCATTCCTCTTGAGGAGGTGAAAGCTGTTTTTCCACATGGACTGCCCTACCGTTTCCAGCAGCAGGTACTTTTGTCTTAAAGTAGATTTGTAGGGAGTGGACTGGTACTAGGCAAGAACCGATCCATCAACTGCCATACTTTTCTGTTGGAATAAGACAGAGTGGTAGGTGTGCTGATTATTCAGCTGAAAAAAAAAATGCAAGAATGCAATTTTTCCTGGTCCTCAGCAGCATTTTCTACATCTCAAAGATACAAGTCAGTCTAACCAAAACAGTGGCAGAAGGACACATGGATTCTACCTTAGGCAACATTCCTTCCAATGTTTTTCACCTGTAACTTTTGAATGCATAATGAATTACAGAAATATTTTTCCACAATTACGTTTCTGTATGAAATGGGGTAGCTCAAGAAATAATCTTATCAGCGACAGATGTCTTGCTTCTTGGTTTCTGTTGTGAGACTGATCGTGCCATGACTGGATCAGGCTTTGTAAACACGTTACATAGACTGACTGACTTTAGGAACAGATTTCTTACCCGAGTTAGCAATTCTAGGTGGTCAGATTTTGATTCATTGACACTATTGAAGCACTATCCACTTTTAGTTTTGCACTCACTAGCTTTCCTACACTCAGCATTTTCCCAATTCAGACTGCAGTTGGAACCTCTTAATTTCTCAATGTGCCTGTTGTTAGGCTTAAGATAACACAGTAGGGAGAGCGTGTCTACTACTACAGCTTGGTAGCTTGCAATATTCAAGGCTTGGGTCTGTAAGAAACATTTTTAATATTACAGAAAAGACAGGAAGTGAAAAGATAACATTCTGTAACACCTTAGGTGCTTGGCTGTTTGATAACAGGCTTGATGAAGTATTACAACTATTTATCCAAGGCTTGGGAACACTGAGAAATACAGAAGCATTGTTTAGGTTTTATATTTGAAAGTAGTTGGCTGTTTTTTCAGCCTGAGATTACAGAAGAACCTCAGTGTAAATTGCTGTATTTCTGGTAAAATCACCTCTTTACAAATTTGTTATGTTCTAGTCTGCGAGATTGAGAGACCAGAGTGCAGACTGGTTAGAACTACTATAGAAGTTTGATGTGGAACTTAGAATGGCCCTTATGAATATATTAGAGATGATTGTATAGAGCAACAGCAGAAATGTCACGATGAACCAAGGCATAATGGAGTTTTCCTTCTGCTGGAACCATCCGGGAAGGACCCTTGACAGTATCAGAGATGGAGTCATGCTAGGAACAGCTGTTGTGTGCTGGCATGTGGCTTCTTATTCATGTTCTGTTCCTTTTTTCAGGTGAAGACCTTCAATGAAGCCTGCCTGATGGTGCGAAAACCAGCTTTAGAACTTTTCACTTACCTGAAAAACTCCAACTTTGCCCACCCAGCTGTCAGATATGTGATCTGTATCTTTTATCACTTACTTGATAGTAGAATGCAAGTTAAACACAAGCAGGTGAGATTACACACATGATGAGATCACACACATTTGATTACTGCTGAGTACCATGGTTTAGTCTTCAGGGGGTGGTTCTACCACACCTGTTGTCAGCAAAAACTCCTCTGAGGAGTTCCTGAAGCTTGTCTGTGGCACAGATAAATGTGTACAACTCTGACTTAAGGTCCACAAACAGTGGTATCAGCACAGCTGAGGGAATGGCTATCAATTAACAGTCAACTAATGCTCGTTAGCGTTTTGTTGGAGACTTTCCTTGATAGATTGTGTTGGAGATGGTGAGAGAGGAACAGGGAAAACCATGACCCTGTGCCATGTGGTTCACTACTGCGCGAGGCAAGGCTGGCTGGTGCTGCACATCCCAGATGGTAAGACCACTGATGCTGTCTGTAACTACATCAAATACACTTGCCTATCTGGAATATGCTGCTTCAAGAGAAAGCTGCAGGGTAGGCCAGTGCAAATTATCTTTGTTTTTCTGTAGTGGAGAAGGTTTACTAAGCACACAAAAAAACCACCAACAAAATAAAGTGGAACATAATGTGGCGTTCATCTATAAGAAGGGTTCTAAGGAGGACCTGGGGAACTACAGACCTGTCAGCCTGAACTCGGTGCCAGGAGAGGTGATGGAACAGGTCACTTTGAACGCAATCATACAGCATGTGCAAGACAAGTAGGGTATCAGGCCCAGTCAGCATGCGTTCATGAAAGGCAAGTCCTGCCTGAGCAACCTCATCTCCTTCTATGACCAGGTGACCCACCTGGTGCCTGAGGGAAAGGCTGTTGAAGTAGTCTACCTAGACTTCAGCATATTCTTTCTATGTAGCAGAATAAGGATAAGAGAGAGAGACCCATCCACCCAATTTATAGAATAATTGTAACTAAAAATGGCAACTGTTTTCTTTTGCTTACAGCTCATCTCTGGGTGAAAAACTGCAAGGAGCTTATGCAGTCTTCCTATAAAAGGGAGCGGCTTGATCAGCCTTTGCAAGCATCTTCCTGGCTCAAGAACTTCAAAACCTCAAATGAGCACTTTCTAAAAGAGGTTTGTAGAGTTGTCTCGCTTAGTAGCTAAGAACTATCCACAGGATTGTTTCTCAGGAACTACATGTGCATGTGCTTCCAGTCTTTGAAGACCTGGACATGAAATCTAGACTTGCACATTTTTGAGAAATGCTTCATGTATTAATGCATGCACTCATATTGCATACAAACCCTACCCATCGCTAGAGTGCAATTTTTTGTAGAAAAAGAAGTACTATAAATCCCCCTCTGGGGATGGCTATTTGAGCTGAATTCTTTGCACAGATTCTGCACTAGACTTTAACACCAGAAAAGAAGCAGGAATCTTGCCATCTAGAGCTGCGAAGCTACCTCTGTGCTCCCTCATTCCTGATTTAATTCTTCTCTTACACAGATAAAAACACAACAAAAATATGTGTGGGGCAAACGAGAAAGTACGGAGCAGGGCAGACCACTGGGTGAAGTGGTAGAACAGGTAAGGAGTAACAACTGTTTCTGGCTTTGTCTTGCCTTTTATTAGAAAATTCCATCATTGCATTTGTAAAACAATACTGCTTCTAAAAAAACCTTACAAACAGTATTCTAGGAAGCGGAAGGCATTTTCCTATCAACAAGGTCACTATAAAAACCATAATGGAAGTTGCGATGGATCTCTAAAGGGATATGTAGACCCAACTTCAGTAGGAGCAAAAATCAGAACTTTCAAGTTCCTACATTGTTTACTATGACACCAGGTTGCTCCTTTGAAAGGAAAGAACAGACTTGACTGTTGTTACATCTTCCTTACCCCTTAGGAAGGACAGATAGTGTCCAGAGCTGCCAACATCATCTGTTGACGAGAACAACCTGAGTTATGTTTCTTTTCCTACTCTAAGGGTTTAGCTCGAGTGAGGAGTGCCAGCGATGCTGTAGGGGTGGTGCTGAAAGAGATAAAGCAGCAATGTCATCTTGGTTCGTTTAGAGTTCTCGTGGCAGTGGACGGAGTCAACGCGCTCTGGGGAAGGACTACATTAAAAAAAGAAGACAAAAGCCCTGTAAGAAGTGATTTGCTCTGATGAAATTTCTGTGTATATATCTGTACTGCAAGGGAGAGCAGGGGAGGGTGTATTGTTTGAAGTTCAATAGTAATCCCTACTGTAGAACTTCTTATACGTAGTAAGGTACACATTTGGCTTGTCGCCTATAGTAAAATGCATGTTTGGCTTTGCTAGCTCAGAGGGACCTGCAGAATACATGCTGTTCTTTACACATTTTTTGCTGAAGAAATGTCTCTCAATAAGAAGAAGGGATGTATACGTAGTGTTTTGGTAGGAAAGGTTTGGGCACTTCTCCATGTAACATTACTAGGGCTGAATAGTGCTAAGTAAAAGCAAAGGAAAAAAATGCACCTAAATGATGCACACGAGAGAGATTTCCACTCTAGTTTAAAGTGGGGGGAGAAGAATTTATTTCTTGGATGAAAACTACTGGCAAAAAAACAAGTCATACCAGACAATTTTCATCAGGTTTCTCCAGAGGAGCTGACACTAGTGTACAACCTAAGGAAGATGATGATGAATAACTGGGTGAGTCTTGTTCTTTACCTTTGGGTGTCTTATTTGCAGCAATTAAAGCTACATGCTGGTAAGTGTAAAGCTGCAAACTAACATGGTGCTATTTCTTCAGTGAAGAGGAGCATAAGCACAATGCAACTGTTTAGGGTTAGTATCTCATCAATGTTTCTGACATCAGCCAGCAGCAGATGTGTGTGCCAGAGTATAAGAACAGCTTAAATATGTAATGATGATTTTCTTGAATGCCAAACTCCAGTTTGACTCACACTTCCAGAGGCAGCAGTTTTTAAAAACTCTTAATGACATTTTGTTTTATGATTTTGTTGAACTAATGAGAGCTTTTAGTTTCTGGAAACTGTTAAACTTCTTGCTGTAGGAGGTTAATTCCTTCTGCTGCTTTTTCAATCCCTTGCATGTTAATCTCTCAGGTAGTCTTCAGATTTAAATGTATACAGAAGATTTCTTTTAAAAGTCTCTTAGATGTTTCAGGTGTCATTCTTACTCATAAATGGCATTCATGTTTCGGTGCCAACACTTAAACACCAGCTCTCTTTCCTGTGCTGCATGTATACTTGGAATAGCCACGGTTAACATACTTAGGAGCATTATATAGGGTCCATTACACAGAATTTTGGAATTGAAGTAACTGTGAGAACAGGGAAGAAAGGACCTCACTTGTTTAGAATCTGTAACTATTTCACAAATGCAAAGGTTGCAGATGAAATGTGCTGTAATCTACATCTCTTTTAGAATGGAGGTGCTATTGTGACAACACTTAGCCAGACTGGCTCTCTATTCAAACCAAGTTCTGCATATTTGCCCCATGAGTTACTAGGAAAGGTGAGTCGTGTCTTTTCTTTTTTTGCCTTCCCTTCCTTTCACAGTAGGAAACAAATAAAAATCCTTGTTTTGGAACTGTATTCAGGTCCAAAGATTGCAGGTTTTCTTTAATCATCTTCAGATCACACGCATCGTTAGTTTCCTTTGCTTAATTCCGTGTGAGCTTGCCCCTTCTTGCCGACAGCTCCACCAACGCCACGAAGCTGTGCCCGTGTGCTCCTGACTGTCAGCAGCCTTCCTTTCAGCACTCTCAGGCTTCCCTTTCCCTTCCAGGAGGGATTCGACGCTTTGGATCCTTTTGTCCCTGTCCTAGTTTCCAACTACAGCCAGCGGGAATTTGAGAGCTGCTACCATTACTACCTCCATCGGAAATGGCTTCAGCACGAGCAAGGTGCGGCCTGAACCGGCCGAGGGCCGGGCAGAGGCGGGCCGGGGGAGGAGGGAGGTGCCGAGGGTCGGGGCCGGCCGCGGAGCCGCAGCCTCAGCGCCCTTTCTGGTCCCTCTTGTCTTGCAGCGCGCACGGAGGCCGGCAAGGAGGAGCTGCGCTTCCTGAGCGGCTCCAACCCGCAGCAGCTGGAGCGCCTGGCGGGGCCGCTGTAGCGCCATCAATAAAGGGCGGAGCCGGTCTCGGTCTCGGTCTCGGTCTCGGTCTCGGTGTCGGGGCCCCGCCGTGACGCACCTCCGGTTCCGCAGCCCGGCGGGGCGATGGCGGCGGGGGAGGCGGTGACGCTGCAGCTGGGCCCCTACGCGGGCTGCGTGGGCTCCCACTGGTGGGGGCTGCAGGTGGGCGGCGGGAGGAGGACGGGGGGGGACCGGGAGGGACCGGGAGGGGGCCCGGCGCTCACCCGCTCGCCCCTACCCCCCGCAGGCCGCAGCGCCGCGCGGCTCCGCCGAGCTCGGCAGCGGGCCCCTGCTGCGGGCCGCGGGCGGCCGGGAGGAGAGCCGCACGCCGCGCCTCATCGCGCTGGAGCTGAAAGGTAGCGCCGGGAGGGACGGCGGGGGGTAAGGGAGGGACGGAGGGAGGCCGGGGCGCGGCGGGGCCACCCCGCTCCCCGCTGCTCCCCTCTTGCAGGCGGCGTGGGCTCGCTGGGGCGCGGCGCCGCCTGCCCGGAGGCTCCGGCGGCCTGGTGAGTAGCGGCGGCGGGGGCGGTGCGGGGCCGCCGAGGGGCAGCCGGCAGCCGCCGCCGCTTTGCGTTGCAGGCGCGGGGACGTGGCGAGCTACGTGGAGCAGCCGGCGGCCGGAGGCGCCTCGCCGCGGGACCGCGGGCGGCGGACGGTGAGGGAGGGAGGAGCGGGGCCGGAGGCGGGGGCTGCGCCGGGGGCCGCGCCGGGGGCCTCGCCTCGGTTTCCCCGGGCGCAGCGCGGCGCCTCCGGGTCCCGTCCCTGGCGCAGAGCAGGGGCGCCCAGCACCGCGTCTGGGTGGCGCTCGGAGATCTCCAGGGTCTGTCGGGGCTCCGCACTCGCTGGGTACCGGTGCCGGGGCTCCGTCACCTGCCCGGCCGGGCCGTGCTTCCCGGTGCACCGGTAGAGCCTGGCACGACGTGGAGGCTCTGCTGGACACCGCTGGCAGGAGCCTGCTGCTCTCCGCGCCTCCCGGCAGCGATTGATGGACGTGGATGGGATCCCCCGGAGCTGCCTCCTCGTGGCTGAGCAGCCCCAGCTCAGCTTCTCCTCCCCACAGAGGGGCTACAGGCCTGTCCGCGGTCCAGTGTCCACACGTTGGGCTCTCTCCAGTACGTCCACGAAAAGAAGAGGCGAAGCGTCCCGTAACCGGCTTCCCTGGGCTTTTTCTTTAGGGAGATGCTTCTTCTGATGGAAAGGGCAGCTCTGGCACTTCTCTTCAAGGTGTGCATGTGCTTTCTGCGTGTTATGTTTTTGTCTTACCTGGTTTGTACAGTCTTGATGGTTTTGGTTTCCTTGCTGAAGGTCAAAGAATTCTGGAAAGGTAGGGCAGCCCTCGTGACTGCAGATTGATGGTAGATGGTTTGTCTGTGAACTAATACAAGGGCACGAGAGGAAAAGTTACAGAATAGCATTTCTTTGCTTAAAGAAGATAACAGGTTGAGCAACTGTACCACACAACTTCAGGGGAAGCTTTTTTCCCCATTTGCCTTTCCTATCAAGGGGATATTCAGAGTGGAAAAGATGTTGGCTCTTCATACTGCTCTCTTTCCAGATGCATCTTCTGCCCCTGCGCAGCTCGATGTTTCCCAGGATGTTTACTCAGGCAGCAGCATGCAGGTCTGGTCCGATTACCTCAATGTGCAGCTGCATCCCCGGAGCATCTATGTCATCCAGCAGTACAATCACAACGGGTATGTCTTAGCAGAAGGCTAACAGGCAACAGCCATTTAGTTCAGAATTTGTTATCCAGAACAGGATCTTAATTTTGTCTTCAGGGGAATACTAAGAGAGAGTAGAATAAGAGCTTTTTCTACTTTTTAGGGAGTCTGGTCGTCTAGAAGCCTTTGGACAAGGTGAAAGGCTCCTGCAAGAGCATGGCTGCGTAGAGGAGCTGGAAGATCGGTTGCACTTCTATGTCGAAGAGTGTGATTATCTGCAGGTTTGATAGCTCAGTCCAACCTCCCCCCCCCTTTCTTTTTAAACAAACTTCTTTTAAGATTAAACAAAAACTCATGTCATGTCTCTTGTTTTACACAGGGATTTCAAGTCCTCTGTGACCTACACAGTGGGTTCTCTGGAGTTGGTGCCAAGGTGACAGAACTGCTCTACGATGAGTATTCAGGAAAAGGAATCCTGACCTGGGGCTTGACTCCAGTCATGCATAACATGGGGGTGAGTAACTGAAAAAAAAAACACACCAAGAATATGTAAAGCTATCATGCCCAATCTGAATTAAGTGATCTCGTTTGCATCTTTAAGAACACATTTGTTGGATTTTTCCCCCCAGGATTCTCAGAAGAACTTTTACAGGCTGATGAACACAGCCCTAGGAATTGTACACCTCTCCAGTCACAGCTCGCTGTTTTGCCCTATGTCGCTCAATGGGAGTCTAGGACTCAAGCCACAACCTCCCATTACATTTCCCTACATAAACTATGATGTATGTATTGTGTAGCAGTTTACCTAAAAAATGCTTTCTTTTGTAGCTTACAGCATTTTTTAAGACTTGACACTCAAAATATTTTCTGCAGCTACATATTTTAGTTGTGTATTTTATAATGGTGCTCTAGTAAGCAGAAATGATTTTTCCCCTGTCAATAGACCCAACTGCTGACTTACTATTCCCCCTTTTTTTTTTTTTTTTTCAACTTTTAAAAAGATTGAGTTTCTCTTTTTGGATGCTTTCAGTTAGTATACTATTTTTAGTTTCTGCACTGAAAAAAAATACTTTACTGGCTAATAAGCTGTTTCTCCCTTTTTATTGTATCGCTCACTCTTAGCTCCTGTTCCATGTTATTATTTGCATTATTACTGTTAACTTTTAATTAACTGTCAGTCTGTTATAGCTGAAACTAGATTTCTGAAGTATATTAAATATATGCAAAGCTAGTTCTAAGTCAATAGCCTGCTTGAGGTATGAACAATACTTCATTCCATTACAGTTTAATCAACTGAACAGAACATGATCTTAACAGCGTAGGTATTCTAGAGGTGCAGGGTATGAGGGTATGCACCTCAAGCCCTGTCCAGGCACTAAAAAGCTGCTGACAAGAAAACAAGTAACAGATCAGTTGTTAGCCAACAGCTGACACCCAAAATCTTAAATAATTGTTTAGCATATTTTTGTTTTTTTTTTTTTTTTATATAGGCCATGTTTAAGTTAATTGCTTTTTATATGTATTTTTAAGGAACAAAAGAGTTTAACTTGTCCTGTAACAGTTCCATTTGTGTCCTCCATAGGCGTCACTTAACTACCACAGCAGTGCAATTTTGGCAGCAGCACTTGATACCCTTACTGTTCCTTACCGACTCTGTTCCTCTCGGGGCTCTATGATGCACCTTGCTGAAACACTTAATTTCTCTGGGAGAAAGGTAAGGGCTTAGAGAACAGCACCCTTTAACTCTTTCAGCTCTACCTGAACTACTGCTGTAAACAAGAGCTGGTGTTATTCTACTTCGCGTACATGCAGCAATGTAAGCACCTTCTTTATAGGACAGAGGCCTGTGTCAGAAGCATGGGGAGCGTATTACAGACCATGAGTTGTCACCCCCCTCTCCAACTCACAGGTTGCAGCTGTGTGGGCTTCAGTTCCCTTTCCTGCTGTGTATGGCCACTCGCTTCCAGATGTTTTACACACATACCAGCAGGACCTGCCCTGGAAGCTGCTGTCTTCATGTAGGGAGCAAAACGTCAGCTGCTGTTTTGCTCAGTCTGTTGTGCTAAGAGGAATTTGCAAAGAAGGTCACATCAGGTAATCAACATTTGCACTACACTTTTCCTTCAGAACTCTGGCAACTTCTGACACAAGTTTTTACAAAATTACTGTCTTTCCATTAGGAGTGTGAGTTGAATTAAGACAAGCTAGCGATCTTATGCTGCTAGTTTAATAGCGAAACAACTGAAGAGCAGCTAAATCATCACCATCTTCATTCAAGCCCTCCCCCCACCCCCAAAAAAAAAACCATGAATTTTTCTTTGTAGCAGCTGTCCAGGAAAGCAGCCTACTTCTCCACTCCATGCTTTTGAGACAGCTGAACAAATTCTGCAGAAGTATTTACATGCTGTGTTTCCTGGGGCATTCAGGTGGGTAAGTCTCTTTACGGAATACCAACTAGAAAGGGAAGACAGAGTTTTGTGTAACTTTATTCAGTTTCTTCTTTACAGCACATTCCACGTTCTTGAGCAGCCGTGTATGACCCGGCCTCCATATCCCCGTTTTTTTTCTCCTCTTCTGACCAGACAAGGCTTCCTCCTGGACAAACCTTCCAGTTATTCTGCAGCAGGTAATGTGTGGTTAAACTTACTTTGTAACACAAAAAGGGGCAGTAGGGTTTAACAGAGCTAAAGTGTTGATTTATTTTTATTTTTTTCCTTAAAAAGCACTTCTGAGGTAGCAGGGCAAAAAATGAGTCACAAGCGCCTTTTTTTTTGCTATGCTGACTTCAAGTAAAGCAACTGCTTATCAAGAGGATCATTAAGTAGAATAGACTAGGGAAACACATTTTGATCGCTGTATTTAAACAACGATATCTTTCCCTGCAGCTGTTGAAAGTATTCCTGTATTAACATCGCTGCAGTCTTCATCTGTTCTGCACACGCTCCTCTACAGCTTATACAAGGATCTACAGAAGCTGAATACTCGACGATGGGCCAGCTTTTTCTCTGCAGGAGTTGAACAGGCTGACTTCCACGAGGCCGTAGAGGCACTAAGAACTCTATCACAATGCTATGAGACAGGTTTTGGAGACGATAAATCTGAAGATGAAACAGATTCAGACTGACTCATCTTTATTACTGGAGATAGGGGAAGGAAGAATATTCTTCAAGATTGTTTTCAAAATAAAGAAAATGGTGCTTGAAGATGGTCCCTCTGCTCCTTCCTTTTAATTTTACCCTATTACAAAGGCTGGCTTAAGTTGTCCCCCTACTTGAAGTTGTAAAGGAGGAAAGCTGCTGCTTCTGGTGGTGTTCTGTTTTTCTAAACTCTGCAAACTCGTGTGCTTTGCATGTTAGTTTAAGACCACACAATAAATACAATTTGAATTCTGTAACTTTCCCATGTACGATCAACACAAGGGAAAAAATTACAAAAAATCATGTTCCACATGAAAACAGACATCTTATGATACAGTATTTACATGTTCTCTGCAAAGGTATGATGGTGAAGTTGTTGTAACAGACAGAGGTCAGTGTCCACAAACATCACTCCTGTCATTTTGTTTCTGAAGTACACTGTATAGATTCTGAAGGATGTTAATGCTTTCTTTGTTCCTTTAGTTTGATACAGATGGAGAAGTGCTGCTTGTCAGAAGTGACTAAGAAAGTGAACCAAAAAAGGTGCCATATTAAGTACCTGCAAAAGCATTTTTTCCTTTATCCACAGCACCTGTCTAGCAGCAAACTGGCAAACAGCTCTCCTGATGCAGTCAGCAGCTTATCAAACCAGGAAACCCTTAGTCATCAGGTTCTTCCTCAGAAAGCAGCAGATCTTTATCTGACAATTGGTCTGCATTACTAGTACTAGTTGCATCCTCCTCATCTTCAGAGCTCCCATCACAGGATGTATGAAACAGCTTCATCAGCTCTCTGAACCTGTGGGATACCTGAAAAACAAGGGAAATTCAAGATGATTAGTGGCCAGAAAGGTGGTATGAAATAGAAGTTTCATATTAGGAAGTTCAGGGTTATGTAAAAGCACAATCACATTCTATGCAAGACTCAATCATAAAGGGAAAGAGAAATGGAAGTGCACAGGATTGTTTTCTTTGGAAGAAAGACAGGTTCCCTGTATTTAAGTAGAGGGCTGACAACCCAAGTACCATCATTGAAATAATTCTGGTACCAAATATAAGGCTAGAATACAATGGTAATGTAAAAAGGACCAAGTCACGTGTTACATTTTTTGGCTCCACTGCACGATACCAGCTTGTTAGCCTTTTAGAGAAAGTCAGAATTTTCCAAACAAAATCTTCATGAATAGGGAAAGCTGTCAGGCACAGGCAAGCACTTAATTCAAGACAGCAAAAAAATACTCGGGGAAGAAGATGTAGCTAAATATCAGTTAATAAATAAGGAAACAATTGCAGTTAACTAAGACACAGCAATAAGGAACAAGTTTCAAGCAGATGAAGTAATAATCACCCTTCAAACTGGGTTAACTAAAATGGCTGTGAAGGAAGACAGTAGTGTTACAGACCTTTCAGACAAATGAAATGAAATTGTCAACAGTACAAATGATTTTGGAATAATATAACACCACCACTTTCCACATGCTGTAGAAAGCCACATAACATTTGATCAAAATGCACTAGAAATGCAGGTATAATTGCATACTTTTGGGGAAAAAACAGAAAATACAATGCATATTTGATCTATAGTAGAATCTTAAATGTACATGGTGTTGGTTACCTGACAGAAAAGTTTATAACAGTCAGAAAAAAGACCAAAAAGAATGGATAGCATACAGCAAACAGACACTAATCCTTGGCTAGATTTTAAAAAAAGAAGAAAAAGGCAAAATTCAGGAATGGAAGCATTAGATATGACGAGTGATTGACCTATCTCCTGTGAGTAAGGTGGCTTAATGTGAAACCTCCAACTTAAATCCCTAAAAATCTCACACTACTGAAAATAACAGCAGCATGATGGGGAAAAATTACTGCATTCCTATACTTCTCCTGTTCTCACTGAGCACGTAGTAGGGCCTACTACCAGACAGGACATCCAACCTGTTGTTTAAACTGACTGAGCTGTTCTTCATAATGAAGCTGATCAATTAATAAGAACACAACGAAAAAAATCTGTAAAGAGACTTGACTATCTTTACAGGCAATAGCTTCTTTCTCTTCAGAAGTCAGGTACACTGAAAATTCAAAAAAAAGGAAGTCTGTGATGGTGCCAATCATTTAATGGGGTTATAATGTGTCGCTGCATAGTCATTTCCTCCAAAACTTTGATCTTCATTAGCAGTCTCTTCAGCAAATAATCATATAATTTGTCTGAAAAAAATCCGTGACTGGGCAGTCGGGATTATTTTCCTCTGATGCCTCAAATTTCAAATCGAAAATTAGGTCTGAGAGGCTATTACAACAGCCAACCCCCACATCTCCTTCCTTTCCACCCCCTTTTCCCTACTCACTCTAGCAAATGCAGGCGTTTCCACACCAACCCCTTACCTCACTAGCGGTCTTGTTGCCCAATTTCTGTGAGATGGCATGGAAGGTTTCCAGATGGGCTCCTTTCTCCTGGCAGGTGGTAAGGATGACTCTGTCAGCTTCCCTACAAGGCAGTACAATGGTTATGAAAGCAGCCAAAAATGAGCGTTAACACACTACAACCACTACAAACCTGAGAGGTTTGTTCTGAAGTAAAGATCCTTAGATCAAACTTAAAAACTTCATCATGGAACAAGTCCAGCAGACCTGTTCATTTACTACTACTACCACCACTTACAAGACACATCTCTAAGCAGAGCCACATTTAGCCTGTTTATATTTTTCTCATAAGCTTTTTGTGGGAAAATAGGTTTCTTTCCTAGCCTGGAGTATTACAATAATTACACTGCCACAAGCAGGCTATACTTCTGATTGGACCAAGATGGCACTTATGATGGACTGTGGTTAGAGGAAACAAGGCAAGAATATTCAAAGGGAAGCTGCAGAAGACATTAGAAAATGGGAGAAAGATGAAAATAAAGAACTCTCTATAAATATCAAAGCCAAACTTTGAACGCCAAACAAAGCCAAACGCTGAACGCAGTGAAGTTGTAAGGTGCAGTTAAGGCAGATATACCTGGTCCAGAGGACAACCTTCTCCCCTGTGGAGCTGACTTTGCTGTTCTTGGCACACACGGTTGCTTCTGTGACTCGCTGCTGTTGCTGCTCCTCTTCCTTCTGCCCCAGGGAGGCAGTAACCACTCTATACTCTAGCTCCTCAGAATGCTGATGCACCTGGAAGCAGTTGTTTGCATTTGACTTTAACCTGTTCTCAGGAAAACTTCCAATGCAGCTCGTATCATCTGCTTCTGAAACACAATTATTGGGGGACTGTGAGCAGCAGCTCTTACCCAGTACTGGCTTTCTATCTGGCATTATCCAGCCTTGCTTTGCTTCAGATTTTCCTTCCAGAGGCAAAGGTGGTACTTCAAATTCTCTTGCACTTAACTTTGAAGAATGACCAAAGATGGCATACTTGTCTGCTGATTCAGAGTGAAGCCCTTCAGTCTGATACAAACTGTTTCCAGAAAAGGAACTAGGTCCAGTTAAACCTTTCATTGTAGCAGAATGAGAAGACAACAGCAGATCTCTGCTCAACCCAAGGGAAGCATTTGCATTTCCTTGATGTTGTTGGTTTAGTCCCTCACTAACGCTTCTTGCAGTGCAAGGGCTGCCTTTGGTTTCTTGAGGTAGGTTTTCAGTAGCTTTTTGTAGGTGAGTGCATCCAGGGCCAGTGATAAAAGAATGGCTGTCTTTTGTGGTATTCACAACGGCACTGACGCCTGCTTCTTGAACCTGATTATCAGGCAATGCTGCTTTTTCTGAAGATATATGTCTGCCACAGACAATTCCTCCTTCCAGGGGAGATCCTGGTAAGAAACCCATACAAGTTCAGACTAGCTGTTAGTAAGAAAAAAACTTCCAGAAGTTTAATTTACTCATTTTAAAGAGATTTTTGGATTCTAGGGGATAATGCTGTAAATGAGAACACAGTCTGGGAGCAGCTTTGTAATTCTAGCTGCAGTTTACACATCCTGTACTTCAAAGAATGCACTCTGCAATCAATTTTATTCACCTTTGTGGCTTACTACAACCAGGTAAGGGGAAATGATGAGCACATGAAAGCTTAAGTACGCAGCCCAGAACAAAATTCTCTTATTTTGAGTTGTACTAACATGAAAACTAGCAAAAAAATAAATAAAAACTATCATGGACAGGTAGTACTGGGGATAAGATTAATACGCTGGCAACAGAAGCTTAAATGTACCAGTAATTCTAAAAACTGTAGAGTATTTCTCTGGTCAGGAAAGCTTTTTTCAATGTTCTGGATATATGCATGTTTAAAGCATCTAGAATGGATGAAGACAAGGAAAAAATGAAAGAAATATTAGAAGTTATTATCTCAATGAATCTCTGTTAGGAAGTTCTATACTTATTTTCACTTGTGGGAACCAGTTTGGACAAAAATGATAGTAGCTGCCTGCGCACGAGACTTTCACATACCTGATGTGAGAGAGTCCACTTTCCTAGATACGGTTTTTGTTCTGCGCTGGACATCCTCTCCCTCATCTCTGTTTTCTAAGCTTTCTTCTGCAGGTTCCTTAGACATTCCAGAATCCTTCCCTTCAGGCTGAGGACTTGATTCTTGTTGAACAAGGGAAGCAGTCAGTTCTTGAGAATCTTTATTTTTATAAAACTTGTTTTCACACACCTGCAAACCAATATATAGGCATGTAATTATAGACACAGACCTAACACCTCAGCCTTTCTTCCAAAGCATTACTTGACTCTAACTAAGCCTTCAATTTGGCAATATGTTTGCATTTAGGAAGCTGAATCTTTATTATTAGGAATAGGTAGAGTTCTCTCCGTATAGTGGCCACACAAGCATCTTCCACCAAAAAAATATATAATCTTATTTTTAACTCAAAGGAACGTCAGAATTGACACTATTTAGCACAGCAAGGAAGGGCTACAGAAAGCGAGAAGGAGATAGACGAGAGAAGGCCAGGTAGGGCAGTCAAGGCTACAAAGAAGACAACACTATTGGTTATCTTTTATTTTCTTCCCCAACACATTACAGAGACAGGAGGTCCCAGGCTTAACAGATCACCACAAAAAAACAGTGGGACTCTTGACAGAACTATTCTGCTCACTCACCACTCCAATGACTTGGCCTATCAACTAACCTTACTACTGCAATGGCTGCAGGTCCTCCTTTTGCTTTTCTTTAGCTTGAGGTCGATACTCCCTTCATGGCAGGAACATGAACATTCCTTCATCCCATCTACCCACTCGACCTCCTGGAAACAGACAGACTCCAGCTGATAAATGTGCACGGTACACAAAGATGACAGTCAGGGCAAGGCTGACCCCAAAGGGAGTCAAGGAAGGGCTGGAGTAGCACTCTGCGTGTACCCTGAGAGAACTAAAACAATTACGCTGCTAGCAAGCAAAGCACAATGGAAACATTTCATTCCCTTTCTTAAAATCTTTATAGGCTATTGTCATGTCTCTATACAGACATTTATCCTCACAGACATGTGTTTGCGTAGAGTCCAAATACGTGGACTAGTGAGATATCCCAGGCCCACCTTGTCATTGTTCTGGCCTCCGATCTCTTTACGTTTCTTATTTTTTGAGGCTGTGTGCATCTTGGGTGGTTCATCCTCTTCTTCTACATCTGGCAAAGACACCTCTTCAAACCCATCAAACTAAAAAAAACAAAACAAAAATTGCTTATCGTGATAGCTCTTCACAAGACCAAACTTCATTTTCCCCATGAATTTCTGAGTATTGAGCTCAGTTCCAGTGCACCACCAGTTCAACTATGTTAGAAGAGACATAAATGCTGTAAAGACATTTGAGAAGTTTGCTCCAGTCCACCAACAGCTATCCCACCCTGCTATTTCAGTCACTCTGGAGATGCAGCCACGATTTGAGTCCTTCAAGTTGAAACATTTCTATTATCTCTGCTTTTATCTTTTCTGGTCTTGCAAAAAGATTCCTCCACCTCATATTCCTTCTCTTCTGTCCAGTTGATTTCCTCAAAATCTCCCATGCGGTTGGCCGAGGGACGTAAGTGATCAAAGAAAACTGAGAACTCATCCTGCAAGTGGTCGTGTCCTTTCAACAGTTGCCACACCTGTGTCTTCAGCTGAAAGAAAGAAATCCAGAGAAAACAAGCATTTCATTCCATGTCATCACATTCTTAGAAGGATTTCTTAGGGCAAGCAGAACATCAAGGCTTATTATAACTCCAGCATGGAATTGTATACTTGCATTGTTACTACCTCATGAATATTTTGAGATCATTCCATATTCAGCTATCAAATTAGCAAAAAAAAAATCCCTCCAAAACTCTAGGCAGACTCTGCAGAAGGCACTAAGCTAAAATGTCACTGGCAAGGTGATAAAAGCAAGGTGGAGGTAGGAGAGAGGAGACTCAGGCAGGCAAGTTAATTGTAAAGCCTGTTGAGGAGGGCAGTTTCGATTCTCTACCACACCCCATGGAGGGAGATCAGACTTGGTAAATGCTCATGATCCCAAAGAGCAGCACATGGGAACAGTGAAGCAAGCTAGCTTATTGTGTTCTCAGGACTTATGAGAGAAAGGAGGTACCTGGAACCCTCATTACCTCTGCAATCTCCTGCGGAAGGCAGTCCACACAACTCTGCAGAACTTTGATGATCTTTTGATGGTGGGCAGGATTTTCAGCAAAACAAATCTCCAGTTGCCTGAGGAACTTCCGGCTTTTTTCAAATGCTTGCTGCTCTTCAAACTGATCAAAAGAAAAAGATTCACCCCTCACATCCAAAAATGTACTTCCAAGTATCTTTAGTTGGCTTAAACAAACTATTAAAATACCTCTCCTCTTTTGCCATTTGTTTTCCATTTGTATGGATACACACTGCAAAACTGAGAAGAGGTGGAAGTTGAGAAATAAATAGCATTTTGTATATCAATACTTCCATGAGCTGTAAAATTTTACTTCAACCACATGCACTAAAGACAGGAAAATTCAGAAGGAATGTAACGGGCGAAAGCCTGCATCTTAAAAAGTGGAAGGCTGATTTCTGAGACAAGGGAACCATCCCACTTGCTGCACGTTGCCTCTCTGCAGTCAGGTTCTAGGATGCAACTTGGAAAGGCTGATTCCCCACAGTCGTATCTGAGTTTTATAACAGACACTAGACTTTCCAATTCCAACTAATAAAACAGAAGGTAAGCAACTGATTTACCCTGTTTTTCCTTGCCCTAGGAAAATTTCCTCATTCTTTCATTCCCACAAGCATTGTCATTGTCTGCTTAAATTCTGGTCTGCTTCTTTCATTCTACCTACCAGTCCACACTCCAAAGCTTGTTCTGGTAAAAGGAAAGCAGCGAAATCTGTGAGCAACTGTGGCCAGTCATGCAACAGTTTCTGTAAAGTGAAATAGAGATCCACAGCTGTTCGCTTATCCATGCTAATCTCAAATTCATAGATAACACGAAGGAAGTCTTCATACTTTCCAGGAACATGCTGCAATGCTTCACGCACCTGCAAAGAACAAGACCTTTATAGGACTGCCTAACATTCAGGAAGAAAATAAATTAATCTGGGAATCTCTGATCACTTGTTACCCAGCATTCATATAATGCTTCCAGTTTTAGTGGGCCAAGAAAATCTCTTCCTTAAAGATAAATGCAGATTGCTCACAAGAGAGAAAAGAACCAAATTCAAGACCCAAGAAATTCTGAAATTAAAACTGACCCAGTGTTGTGGACTGACCCCAGGCAGCAGCTAAACATCCCCACAGCCTCTCACTCTCTCCCTGCCTCCCCAAAAGAGGACAGGGAAGAGAATAGGAAGAGCAAAAGCAAGAAATCTCACGGGTCAAGATAAAGACAATTCAGTAAGTGAAGTACCACCAAATGGGGTGCTAAGAAGAAAGGTAACTCCATCCTAGACAGAACCGTTAGTTAGTTTCTAACTGCAGTTAGAAATGGCAGTTATGTGGCTCAGGTGGGAACTGTGAGGATTCACAGTGTGTGACATTCCTGTTTCTGGGTTACTTATTGGTCTGGCTTACTCTGGTTAGATAGGCTTGTGCAAATGCCAGATCTTTCTGTTCCCGCAGGGGATCTCTCTCCAGGATGTCTTCATCATACAAGAGGAGCAGCTTTGACGTGTCTTTGCTGGCACGAGTCCGTCCCCTCTTATTTCTGGCTCTGTGGGAACTCCTGCTTTTCCCAGGGGCTTTCACATTCTCTCCTGTGAAGAAGCACAAAGCACAAAGTACATGCACTTACGCATTCTCTGGGCTGGTAGACAACTACTCCTCTAGACCAACATTACGATAGAGAAGTAGGTTTTCAGACTTAGCGATGAGTTAACTGTTTACATCCTCTTGTATGTGTATGAGCAAAATACCTCTTACTAGTCAGGCTGGCTAACATTTAAAATTGGCTGCTTACAGCAACTGATGAGGAAAGTCTCTGGATACATCAAGAAACCCATCTTTGACCCTAGCTGCTACTCAGCTAGCAGTCTGCTAAAAAACCAGTAGGTAAATCTAGTGAATACCAGGGGCAAAACTGCAGATGTGATATGAGCAGCAGAGCTGGACTTAACACTTGCAAATTACTCTTCTGGCTTATTACTTGCACAAATACAGTTAACATCACAGATAACTAACTGGCGTTAGGTAATATGGAATGAAATACCACACAAAGATTTGCTACCTTGAGATTTTTGTGTCTTTAATCTTGGGAATCTTCTGGTCTACTGGGTCAACCTCAGATCCCTGTTTAAATTCACCTACTGGTTGCTATATTCTGTAAAGGCATTATTTTGTTTCCTTGACTGTTCCCAACATGACATTATAACACAAAATTCAACTTAAAAGTATGACTATTTAATCTTGTTCTTGTATTGATTTGGGGTATTAGTTGACACAAGGCACAAGTCTCCTGTCTGCAAATTCCTAAAGCATATATACATTATAAAGAACTGAAGATGCTTAGCTGCCATATGCAAGGGTTTCTATGTTAAGAGCCATTCTTACAGAATTAAGTTTGTTATAAAATTTTCAGATGGAAAGCAATACTAAGCTCAGAAATGCTAAGTGAAATTAAACCCAGATGGAGTTTCCCTATGGTTTTGCTTTTAATGCAGGCAGCAGTTCCCTGTACCCTGCATCAAAAGAAGCTAACAAAACTTACCTGGTGGTATTCTGTGGGCTTCCACCTGTGGGGCCATCTTTGTCAATGTGAAAGCTGATTTAGGTTCTTCTGACACGTCTCCACAAACTTCATCATCTTTCTGTAAACTCTCTATTCCTTCCCCTTCCTCCTCCTCCTCCTCCTCCGGCTCAGAGTTCTCTTCCTGGGAATTCTCTTCTTCAGAATCTCCTTCTTGGCTTAGGCGTCTCTCTGTTGCAAGCCAAGTAAGTTTTTCCATTGTCTCCTTTGAAAGGAACAACAAAAATCCACATTATTTTCTTTTAGTGTTTCTTTGAACATCATTCAGCAACTAGCTCACTCCATTATAATCCTAACAGTGCTGAACACCACCACAGATCAATATCTGACCAGAGGGTTCTAGTAAAGTGACAGAATTCCACAAGAACCAGAACTGCCCATTTTTGTATCACACACAAACTTCAACTCAGAATTGAACATGTAAAAAAGCCTTAAGTTAGAAAGGATTCCTTAATGGTCTTAATCTCTTAAAGGCTTGGTGGAATTGTGTCTTGGAAATTAACGCAGTTAAAGTATTTCTTATTAATGAACAGCTTCAGTTGAGAAAGTCCTTACAGATGAGCAGAATTTAAATCTGGAATTTTGCAAGACATTCCTTTCACTTAGACTTAACATCTCAGAAATACGTGGTGTCCAGTTTCTCCAAAACCAGCACAAATATCATGATAATACGTGGTTAACAGTCCAGCTTTCCAATTGGAATCAAATTGTGATTTGCCCTTACGTCACTAAGGTGTTTCAGCACACAAATTATTAGCAATTTTTTAAATCTTTGCTTTTACCTGAAGTTCTGGCACTGAAAGAATAGATTCTTCTGAGGCTGATGACATTTCTTCGTCCTCATCTTGTGTGAAATCATCGAAGTCATCGTCGTCTTCTTCCTCTTGTCCTTCTCTCTCTCCTCCAGCTTCAGGGCCAGCTGGTGTCCCAACAGACTGGCCGTCCATACTGGATGAATCTTCTGGTCTTCCTAGTGGGCTACTAAATTCTGCTTCGAGATCCACTGTGTATGAATGATTCTTTGGAGACTCGCTGCTTACTTGTGGTCCAGTAACACCACCTGCATCTACCTGCTGTTCATCATGGGGAGATGACTGCAAAGCCCGTCTTTCTTCTTCTCCTTTCTCTTCACACACAGCGTGCTCCTTTTTAATTTCTTTCAGCTCATTTGGACATGAGCAGGCCTCCATGTTCAGCTCCTGGCCAAGACCCAGCATGAATTCCTCCTTCACCTCAGCACACAGAAGATCCCTCTTCGGTACTGGATTTACTTCCTTGATAGCATCGTTTGAATCTTCAGGCTCAATTTTCACCGTTTCATCTGGATCTTCTAGATGAGGCAAAAGGTCCACAGACAATGGCTCTGAAGCATTCTCTTGTCCTTCTACCACTGCCCAGCTACAGCAGTCATTCTTATTTACCATCTCCTGACTGCCATTATTTGAAGTGGCAGGATTTGTACTACATTCCTTCTTGGGGGAGACAGCTGAGCATGTAGCATACAACTCCTGGGGTTCAGCCTTGGGCTCCACCGTGGGGTAGGAATTTTTGCTGTTTCCAGCAGGGCACGAAGGAACCAGATTCAGTTGTTCTTCATTTTCACCAACGGAAGATGCAGAAAGACCAACAGGGTTAGGAGAAACTATCAATGAAGGAATTGAAGAAGTCACTAGAGGCTGATTTAATGGACATGGGAAAGTGGATGGATTTACCAACAAGGTTGTAACTGGAATAGCCTGAGTGCCTCTCCCAACAGTTGTATTTATGGGCTGAATCATGTTGCAACCATTGCCTATATTAACCACTTTCACTGTGGTAGCAGGTACAGTAAGGATGACTGGAGATGGCTGGATCAAAGGCGAAGTCTTTATCAGTGGGGCAGATTTTGTCCCTTTTTTCTTCTGATATCCCTTGCGAACACAAGGTTTGCGTATTTTTGCTCCAGCCAAAGCTGGTAACATTAATTTTGGCTGAAAAGTTATTGGATTTGAAGACACTAATGCTGGTGGTACAGCAGCTGAGAAAGCTTGCCTGGAGTCTGGATGTGAAGCAGAGAGCACATTCTGAAATTCCAAGCCATCCCCACTTCCCACCACTGCTGGAACATTCAAAGGCTGCACTCCTGGCACTGTCTGCATAACCGTAGCTGGTTGGATTAACCGAGGAATCTGAACCATAACTTTGCTGGGTGGAGCCTCTGACTGGGATAACTTCATGGTTTTCTGAATGTTAATAGCGTTGGAAATGGGCTGCAGACAAGGACTTGGTCGAATGAGGACAGGCTTCAGAGCTGAAGACCTCTGTCTTCTCCATGCTCTCCTAGAGAATCGATTGGCAAGAGGCTTTAAGGTCAGTACTAGTCCCTTTGGCATGAGTAGAGGGTATTTTTCATCATATTCTGTGTCTGAAGTTTCCTTTTCTGTGCCCAAAAAGACAGATTCTTCATCAGGTGAACCTGGCATCTCCCTCGCATCTTCTGCTAATTGCTTCAATTCCCCCTGAATGGAGGGCAAACTTGCCTAAAGGAAATAAGAGAGTTTTTAGTCCAATCCACAGCTTCTGCCTACCTTCAAACAGCACTGCAGAAGAAAGGCAGTAACTTGCTTCTGAAAGTAAAGCAATTTTTTTATTTACTGTTTAACATTCCCAAGTTTTACTCCAGAGCCTTCAAAGGAATCCAAGTGCCTAAAAGAAACAACAGAACCAAATTGCTTTGTAAGCGTTCCTTCGGTAAATACAAGGCTGGGGGAGGGAAGCTTCACTGTAACAGTGCCATTAAGAGAACTAGATTTTAGGGCATCTCATTTTTTCCTCAGACACAGACCTCACTGAGTGACCCTCAGTGCAGTCACTATGCCTACAACTTAGTCTTCACTGTGCAAGGAATCTCAGAGAAAGAATCCTTAGGAAGTGTGAGACATTTGGGTATAATAACAGCCACACTGCAGGTGAACATCATCTTACAAAGAAAAACACAAAAAGGGTGACGGAGCACTGGAACAGGCTGCCCAGGGAGGTTGTGGAGTCTCCTCCTCTGGAGATATTCAAGGCCCGTCTGGACGCCTACCTGGGCAGCCTGCTCTAAGGAACCTGCTTTGGCAGGGGGGTTGGACTTGATGATCTCTCGAGGTCTCTTCCAAACCCTACAATTCTGTGATTCTGTGAAAAAAAAAACCACAGATTTCTTCTTTCCTCTTAAAAGGTTAGGTTTTAAGGAGGAAGAACAAACGCTTTCTCCTGGCTATAACAGTGGGAAAGACAGCAACACCACTAACCATAATGCGTAAGGCAAGGGTCAGACTATGCCAATTAACAAATTGATGAAGTCAAATTAAAAAATAAACACATCGAAACAGTCATTAGAAATATGCCCATGTATCGTGTACAAGGATGTGCCAAAAAGCAAAGAAAATCCACAACAACTTCAGCTCCATACTGCAGCTGGGCAGACACACCAGGAGCAGTGTAGACTTCACGCTGCTAAGTGCTGCTCTTGATAGATTTACTACCTAGAGCCAAGATAACACAGGCTCCCCTGCAATACAATCAGACTACTTTTTGACTTCAGAGCTGTAACCTACCCAAACAACTCATTCTGAACCTATACTGTAAGAAGAAAAAGAAAGAAATAAACAAAGCTATGCTGGATGAAGAAACAGCAGAAACTGTACCTTTAGCCAAAATGGCAGGCGATGTTCTTCTCTCTCCACAGGTGGTTTCCACTCACTAGGCTGGATTTCCTCACAGCACTTGAACAGAACGGGCAACTGCTTTGTCTTTTTATAGTACTGTGTGGAGAGAGGAGAGAATGCAAGGCAAGACAACCATGGTCAGAACACCTGTCCAAGAACTGCTGGGATGTAGGCTAAGAATTGTGCTCTGTAAAAGTGTTCATATGAACGCTCGCTGCCATCTTGGTTTCTCTCAGAAAAAAGCACCAAGTTCTAGCAGTTGTGCACGTGTACTAGCTTTAAGTTTCTGTTTCTTATTCTCTTTTCAGCACTGGCCATTAGTTATGGGAGAGGATATTTGGCCTGTTGGACCTATAGCTTGACTATATGGTTACGTTTACTTTCATTTATGTTTTGCTATTTAAAATTTATTTATACAAATTTGTCTGGATTACTGAAGCTACAGCTGTACCAGGACTGTTTGCAATTAGGCTCTGGATTAGATTAGATTAGGCTCTAGGCTGTCAAAATATTAATTAAAATACTTGCAAAGTAAAAATCATATGGTCATTTTGAGGAAATTGTCACCCTTAATGGAAGGATCACATTTTCCTTTAAGAAAGCATCAGCACATGTACAAAAAGGTCCTCGGAACAAACAGCACATCTCTTTTTTTATGACAAATATGAACCAGATAGACAAATGTGAAAAATACCAATCCATAATCTGAATGCATCACTTACTCTGATGATATTATCAGGGGCTCGATTCATATTGAGATTCTTGATTCGCACTGTCAGCTGGTGGGCAGTTTTTGTTGGCAAGAGATATTTGCTGATCAAAGGCTTTGGAAACTCTGTCCCTTCAAAATGTTTCAAACCTAAAGCTAATAAACTGAAGAAATAAAGAGAGGGGGAAAAAAAAAAGAAAAGAAAAATAAAAAAAAAAGCAGTCTTTTAGACAGTACTTCAGATTGCTATTTGTATGTGCTGTTCCACAACAGACAGATATTCTTAAAGACTGCATCCTGAAACTTTCCCATATAAAAGGAAGTTCATTGGTGTGCGTGTTATTCAGCAATTCTAAGCACCTACTTGTCCTCTGCTTTTGTGAAGATAATCTTGTCCCGGGGAGGGTTTGCTTTCAACGAACATATTGGCAATAACTCTGGATACATAAAGACTCTCCTTGTTGCCAAAATCCATGCCACTTGCTTTGGCAAACATGGAAATTCATTGGCTGTGTAAAGAATGAACAGATGAGGATAGATACAGGCATGGGCAAATACTGTTATTCACTACTGACTTCTCGAAAACACTTTCTTTTATTCCCTTCGCTGCAGAAAATGCTACTTCCTCCATGGTTTTTAGAATTTGCATGTTATTTAGTTTCTGCTTAAATTTAGATCAGGAAAAAGTAAAAGTATACATACCACTCTTCTTCACAGCTTTGCGAGGGCTCCAGTCAACTTGAACTTGGGCATGAAAATCTTCAATGAGCTGCAGTGCTCCCTTCAAGTTACACGGCTGGAACATTGTTTGAAATTTAGGATAGAATGACTGACGAAGCAGTGTAGAGCTTCGAGCAAAGTTACCAAGCTCACTCTACAAAGTCAGACAGAAAAAAGATAAAAGGTTAAGAACACATATGTAAACGCAATAATGCGACCTGTAAAAGCTGGTGAAGTCACAGGCTTAAAAATACATCACTACAGATATCTTCTGTCTTATTTTTGACCTCTAAATCTATGAATAATCTCCTTATTTTTTTAATACTTACTTTTGTCTGATCATATTAATTCACCAACTTTCTGGAATCTATCAAGATCACAGAATGTTCACTAATTACAGAAGTTTTTGAACTTTGTTTTCAGTGTTTCCAAGCAAACAGTAGAAAACTACAAAGATATGCCACTTCAAAGCACTGTTATTAATCAGCAAAACGTGATTTATTTCTTCAAGTACTGAGCATGCTAACAGGAGGCTAACACCATTGTCTTGTTTAGTGGTAGTCTCTCTCAGTTGCATGGGATCAATTAAACAAATTAAGCTCTCTAAATATCACCAGTGACCAGAAATCATTAAAGCTTGTGTAGCTCTTTTTAAAGACATATCCTTACCAAAAACATCCTAGTGGTACTGGCCTCTGAACTTAAAGCAGGGTTGGAACTTGCAAGAAGATGGATTTGAGTCAGAAGCTGAACATGCTTGAAGAATAAAATCAGACAAATAGGGATTGTCAGCGTATCAGTAACACAAGAAACTGGAAAGCTTAAGTATAAAGGTTCAAGAAACATCTCCCAAGCACCACAAAAAAAAAAAAAAAAAAACAATCTGACTTCAAAAGAAATCCTTTCAACAATAGAAAACTGAGGGGAAACTTGAATACAAATAGGCAGCATAAAAAATTACTTCTGATATTATAGTTTCTATTCCACAGAGTTGGAACACATCACCTGTTTAAGTCTTAGGGCACATTCCTAGCTTTTATACAAAATCTCACACCATAATGAGCAATACAGAAAGGATTTTTTTTCTAATAAAATACTCAAGTGTTTCTTCAGAAAGAATGACTTCAGCAATCCCTATGTGCACATGTTCAAACAACATACGCCTTGCTTTGCAGCTGAAAGATTAAAAAGGTAATTTGCTTTACATGTATAACCCAAGATCTTTTTCTTTAGCTTGCATTTGAGAGATTTGTGTCCTTTCCTTGCTGCTACACACCATGACAAGACACTGTATTGGGTAACTATACTTAATTGTAGCTTTTTCAATTAATTTCTAAAATGAAACAGCAAGCCAAAGTGCTTGCTGTACCACTGGCTTCCCCCTTTCCCCTGCTGCAGCAGCATACAGTGAATATTCCATAGCCCAAATATAATATTGATAATATTTTATTACCTGCTGCATTTGCTGCTGGAGCCTTTTTCTTTGCGTACAGTCGAGAACAAGGCTTTGGAGAGGCTTCTCATTGTGAGGTTTTGATTTCTCTATCTCTTGTGGTGGCTTGATAGAAGACTTTTTCATTCTCAACTGCTCAAGTTGTTCCTTCACTGTCCGGTGTTGTTCATTCAGTAAATTGGCCAGAGGCTCTTCAAATCTGTTTGAGACCAGGCAGACCAAAATATAAAAAGCATAGGACCTAATGACCATTCCTATTCTATTAGAATATTTTACTTTTTTTTTCAAGTTGAAATATTCTGTCAAAGTTTTGAGTAGCATGGAGAGAGTAGTTCTTAAACTGTACATCCCCGTAACACTGTTTTAGTTTTGGGATGCAATGCCAAAATTATTCCACTTAACCTCTATTCCAAGCACAGCTAACACTCTTGTTCACTGTTCTCAGTAGTGCTCCACGTTTGTTGTACTCAAGTGCTCAGACACACTCCAGAGCAGCCAGGAGCTAACGTAATCTATAATACAATAAACCCAACCCTATTTAAATTATAGCATCAGGCAAGGTCCGAACCCCAGGTGTTATAGGTGGCACGTTACCATAATTATCTCCAGAAACATCACATGCTGACTCAAATGCTATTACTTTTTCTTCTTCCTTTATTTTTCTCCATTTTTTTTTTTTTTTTAAGGTTTTGCCTAGCTTTATGCAGACTATTCCACTGGACATCTGATGACACGATAGTAAAAGCTACTTCTGTAGCAGAAAAGAGGATGTACGTATTTCTGTTCTTTTCAAAACTAACTTCATGCATCCTCCCTGGCCTTATGGTGTAATTAAAATACATATTTTATTTTGTTTTGTTATTCAGTTAATATTCTGATTTGTTAGTTAACAGCTTTACTTTTGTAACAGGCCAAAAGTCGATTATAAATGAAGTTGTTCCAAGATGCACCTAATGTAAGATATCATAAAAACAAACTCAGGAAACAGGTATTTTGCCACAAAACATACTTAAAGAGTCCTGTACACAGATAAAACTGGGGAAGAAAAAATTAGGAGGAATGGCATACCAAAGAAGTAAGAATAAACTAGCCATCACCAAAAACAAGTGCATACAGATTGTAAGAGAGAGCATGAAGTTTCCCTGCTTTTAGTCTGTAGCTGGTTTAAGATTTGTTGTGCTCTCCTCTGGTACTGCTCATCCAGAGAGAGTATCAAGAAATTCCAGCCGTCATTTTAGCTCCTTTCCCAAACAGATACAGCTTGATCTTGAGGTGATCTGCCCCATAAATAAGGAGACACTATTCTTATCATAGTTCACCTTTAGACAATTTTTGTAATTTCTTAAATAAGCTTGTATTATTACCTAGAAAGTAATGCTTTAAAGTCTTTTCTCTCTGAGGTGCTACATCAAGTATAACCCACATCACAAATCATCAGAAGTTAATTTCTGAATTTTATAGTTGTTTCAGACCTAGGCCTCAGCAATTGTATGTAGTTCTCTTCCTTTGGAAATGCTACTATGATATTCAAGTTATTTGCTTAAAAGACAAGATGATACGCTTGGTCAAGCTAGTTCCTCGGGAGTCTCTTATAATCAAAAAAATGTAAGGGCAGTAACTGAACTTTACCAATCAACCCTCCCCCCCAACAACAAAAAAAGGCAAGAAAACTATTACCTCTTTGAAAGGAGTTCAGAACACTACACCCACCACCACACTGTAAAGCACAAGAATTAGAGAGGTAGAGTACCTATTGCTTTGAGCTTGGGATGTTCTCTGCACAGAACATGCACAGCTTTGATCACATACACAAACAACATATGCAGCAACACCCCAGTATCCAGTGTCTCTATCCATTGCTTTGAATCGTTGTGTTGTTGTCAATCAGGTAATATACTGCTCCAATAACTATTGTTTTATTGTTTAACAGCTGAGGCAAATGTCTTAAAAGCTTGCCAAGCCATTTTCCCAGAAGAATTAGTGTAATAAAGGGGTTATATATGGACAGCCTTCAGATAAAATGGATGATAGCCTTTAAAGCAGTAGCCTTTTCTCAAAAGGCATTATCTCCCTAGGGGATGGCATAGTACCTGCAGGTGACCAAAGGCTTTTTACCGTAAGAGAATTATTAATATTTAGTTTTATGACAACTATCAAATGATCCTACCTAAGCGCCTGTGGTGTATTAAAATTTGGCCGTGATTCTGTAACATTATCTTCATCTTCTGGACCTTCATCTTCCATGTTTGAGAAACCCATCTCATCCTGAAACTGACAACATGTGTAGTAACAGTCAGAAAAAAGAAAGCTCAACAAGTACATTTACTACAAAGTGTCTTCAGTTAACAAAGCTCATGATGATCCTCTTAGCACGTACATTCATCTCTACAGGAATTTATGGAAGTTCCTATGTAAGTTCCATCCAAATGGTAAAAATTACACTTTTATGGTAGAGCCCTTTGCACATATTCAGCACTGAACATTTACAAAGGCCCCCCTTACGGCTTTAGTGATCTCATGCCAGATCTGAGAAAGATCTATTACTCTTTAGTGCTATACCCAATTCATCACTTACTGTCTCAAACAGCTCCTCCATCAGTTCATTCACTTCCTTTTCTGCAAGTAAAATTAAAAAGAAAAATGAAGATTTCTTTTGCAAGAAACATTCATCAATCCTGTCATAATCTCAAGCCAGTTAAGGAATCTCTCTTGCAAAGGGTAACCCTCCTCTTGTAAACAGAGGTCCGAGAAGGAACAGCCTCTGATATATACAGAATGGTTGAGGTTGGAAGAGACCTCTGGCTCCATCTGGTCCAACTGCCTTCCTCAACCAGAGTCACCCATATCCACTTGCAACATCCAGGCTGCTTCTGAAAAATCTCCAAGGACGGAGATGCCACAGCCTCTCTGGGCATCCAGTGCCAAGGCTCAGTCACCTGCACAGTGTAAAAGTGTTTCCTGATGCTCAGACTGAACCTCCTGCTCTTCACTTTGTGCCCATTGCTTCTTGTCCTGTTGTTGGGCACCACTCAAGCAAGCCTGCGCTCCCCCCCACTTCCTTTCAGGTATTTATAGACATTGGTGAGATCCCCCTCGATCCTCCTCTAGACTGAACAGCTCCAGCTCTCAGCCCTTCCCACATCTGAGATGCTCTAGAACCCTTAATCATCTTTGTTGGACTCTCCCTGCTACATCCATGTCTCTCTTGTAATGGGGAGCCCAGAACTGGAACTTGTACTCTCGGTGTGGCCTCACCGGTGCTGAGTAGAGGGAAAGGATCGTCTCCCTCAACCTACTGGCAACATTCCTCCTAAGGCAGCCCAAGATACCATTAGCTTTCTTTGCAGCAAGGACACGCTGCTGGCTTTATTATATCATATATATTATACCATATTTATGACATATACCATATTTATGACATTATATTATACCCCTTTTTATTGCTGGGCCCAAGAAAATTTCTGTTGAGACTGTTTTTAATCACAAATATTTTGGAAAAACTGAATTAAAAGATAATTTTAAAACGAAGTTAATCTGCAGTAAGACCTAAAATAAATACACTTTACTGAGAACACAATAAATGATACGCTCTTTAAACTGTAACTCAAAGATTGCAATGACTTGAAGAAAATTTCATTACACTCAAAACATAAGGCAGGCATTCACTTTCTGATTTGGCTGTAGCTTTATGAAAGACTGCACTATCTAAAAATTATTCTTCATTCTTTGCTATACAGTAAAATGCATCTGATAGCACTGCAGCTCTGGCTAGACACTTTCATGTATTCACAGAAAGCCAGTTCTGCATGGAAAAGGTGTTCAGTATGCAAAGTGTGTTTTTTATTCTATTTTTTTTTTACTTATTAGCCTACACTGCAAAGCCTTTGCAACAAAACACTTTTCAAAATAAATTACTAATCCTAACGAGAAAGGAAGTGGGATTCCCAAAGGACTTACTGGTAATTCTCACCGCACGATCGTTTCTGAAGTCTTCTGTATCTGGTTCATCCAGATCTTCCAGGAAGTTGTACTCAGGGTCATCATCATCATCTAATTCATCTAATAGGAAGCATGTTTTGAAACGTCATTACCCTGCCCCAAGACCAAACAGTAGCCAGGAAGAGAAGCACTTAGTTTATTGCCTGATCTTACACAAAGAGAGCTAGGTTTACTGCTTGAAATTAACTGTTTATTTTTATGGAAGCAGTATCAAGTCCATCCTCTTCAAACTAAGCTATTAACCACCTTTATTCTTAGTCATTCCCATTTAGAAAAGTTAGATTTGTTCTGTATGGCCTGAGTTTCAGCTAAAATTAGAAAGAATGAAATATTGCAATACATTGGAAGAGTATTCCAATTTTTTGTTTTGCAGTCAATTGTACAACTCTATGTAACCTGTAAATCCAGAACAAAAGAAAGTCAAGCCCAAAACTGTTTTCTCTCTTCAAGAACAAATTAAATTATTTTTTTTCCTACCATAACAGGTCATGTCCCTGCAAAGGAGCATGGCACACTCAGATTCAGGCATACCTATGCTGCCAGCTTCATGACACAGCATGATGCATTAAGGGCTGAACAACACAGCTTTCATTTATGGTTGCCAGTTACTGCACGTGCTGGCTAGTTAATATTTAAAGTGAGGGTTTTTAACTTCAGGTGTCTCACAAGTCTCCATGCAGAAGATGAGGAAAACTGCAAAATACATGTATTGCTAAACAAGATAATGGATGCAGCCAAGAAAATCACGAGCAACGGGAAGAGAAAGTAGCCAAGAACAGGAGGAAAAACCTCCAGGATCCCTCTGTTCCAATGAACAACGATGTGTTGTACGTACCTTCATTCTCCACATCATCATTCATGAGCCCTCCAAGCCACCTTTTCCATTCTTCATCATCTGCAGTATTGGGATCATACATATCAGGCGTGATATCTGGGGCTCGGAGCTCAGCCTCCAGTTGACCAAGAGGAACATCCTTCAGCGGTCTCTTTGATCGGGTTCTGAAGGCAATGAGGCTGTCTTCCAGAGACTGAAACATGAAGGAAAAGCACAACGGAATTAGAGTTTCTCTGCTTTCCTCACAGCTTCTTTGGCAGTAGGATTTTCATCAGAGCAAGAAGAATCCACTATCAAAAATATTAGATTCTTGCCACAAAGAATTGTTTAGTTTGGTATTCCAAAAAAAGCCAACCTTTCATTATTCTTGCTATTAAATTATTATTCTTTATGAATATATTATTGTTCACTTATTTTGTGCTAAACTTTTATCCCCCCCTTGCAATATTTGCCCCCTTCATGTACATTTTACTCTGTTGCCCAGTTTCCACTATCTGTAATTAACCTGAAGCTACAGTACAGGACTCTTTCTTTACAACTCCTCACCCTTGTGTATCAGTAATATTTTTCTCATTATCAAAATGAAATAGTGGTTGCCTTTGCACCCGAGCTTCTTTGCATGTTCATAGTGTACCTGCCTGCAAAATACAACCAAAGTGACTGTTTCCTTTCAAAAGGGAAGGTATTTTCCTTACTTGTGTAAATGCCACAGAATTACAGTTAACGGTAAAAACAATGTAACTGAGAAGCCTACGAGCATAAACAGAAAGTGTAGTTACGATAGAAGAAATTAAAAGTACGTGTCACTGACAGCCCTGTACCAACAGCTACCTCTATTCTCACACAGAGCTTGCATGCTACCCACTAAACAGATTCATCTTATTTAAATTTACAAAAGGAGAGCAGAATGAAATTTTAACTCAAACTGAAAAAATACCACTGTAGCATCCCAAAACACAGTACCTGGTAGGAATCCATGCATACTGGGCTTGAAGCCAGTTCTTCATCCACTGCATGCAGCTTTTCCATGAATGTGCTGTCTTTGCTTTGCTTTGGTTTAGGAGGTGGTGGAGGTCCCATGGGAACTACTTCAGCACTAATATGTCTAACAACAGGTGTAGTAACCTTCTCCACCTAATTAGAAAGGCCTTTGTGTTATAAAGTTGTATTTACAGCGGATTTCCAAGGACAGAATAAGTTTTTTTTTTTTTTTCAGTTTGACCACAGGCTAGCAAAATAAAAATGAGAGAAATGCTTCACAGAAGGAAACGGATGATTCGTATTACGTTCACTTTGATTTTCAGAAAGTACAAATTCACTATTTAACGAACTTTCAGGAAAGGAGACATTTGGAAATGGTCATATGCTGGAAAGTTTCAGCATTCAGATTTATCATCTCTAGTTATGCCAGTATTTGTGGCACACACCCAACCCTCCCCAAAACAGTCCCACAGTGAGTAAACTTGGAAATATCAGTACATTATTCTTCTTTCTCTGATTCCAATGCCAATGGTGAGTTCTCGCAGTTGCTTTCTGATTCTTGTCTGGTGATACTCACTCCCTGTCAGCTCCTATCACACTGCATATTCTTTCCACTGATCTGATAGTGCATACAATCACTACAAATACTTTCATGCTTTTATGAATATCACCATGTCCTCCTGAGCCAAGCACAGAAAGCATTTCTCCCTCAAAAATAATCAGAAAAAAAAAACATTATCTGAAAAAGAAGCAGATTGTTTCCATTGGTAGTGCTTTTTTTTTTTTTATGGATTTGCATTTATTTTTGACTAAGCTTTTTCTGCAAAGGATGAATTTAACTGCTTATGCAGGAACCATTGCAGTGGGACCCCAAATCTACATAGCACCTGTAATGCCACTACAACTGAAAACAACAGTATATATTTTTGCTTTCTTGTTAATAATTTAGGAATAATGACTGAAGATTGCTTTCTTTAGAAACAAAAACTCTCTTGCAAGCTTACCTCACAGAGTGTCCCTCCCTCTTCATCAGATGATCGCCTTGTCCTAGATCGTTTTGCTCCCCGAGGAGAAGAAGCAGTGCTCTCTACATCACTTTCCAGTAAACTCTATAGTGTAAGAGATACAGAATGCAAACAATCATGCTTCAATCAAGACAAGACACTTCTTTACCCAAATAATACAGCATTGAAGTAAGATTACTAGAAACTCTGGGGTGATTTACAATCATTCGTGTGTTAAAACAGAGCATTCTGTGGCCTTAAACGTGCAAGCTCCATGCTGAACAGATCTTTGTACAAGTTACATTTACCTCTTCTGCAGTCTCATCTTCATCCTCATCATCAGGCTGGTATTCCTCATCAGATGAATCGTCTTCCTCAAGAGGAATGTCCACAAACTGAGGAGGCTGCAACAGAGCAGAAGAAAGGTGACAACTTTTTACCGGCAAGATAAAGCATTGCACTCTAATGGTACACTACCTGATCAAATATATGCAACAGCTGAGGAAATACAATGAAGCTCACAAAGGAAGGAGACTACAGAAGGAGGCTGAAGAAACCAAATATATTACTAAAATAAGATTGGTAAAGCAAATTAAGTGGTATGAAAAGGTATGAGAACAAATGATTTATCATTTATACGATGGAAACATTACATAAGCGGACACTTTCTCAAGGACATGTTTCTTTTACTTGAATGGCCATTCATTCCTGCTCCTCTACACCTAAATTATAAGTCTTTTGGAGCAGGCAGGTCTCAGGCCAAAAATTGAGATCCAAGCCACATTTCCTGGCAGTCCTAAAATATGTATAACAATCTCAAGGAGGAGCAACTCACAGCATGAGACCTGGCCAGCAACATTCACTATCAGGCATTTCATCCAGGTAGAGGCTGCTGCAGTACCAAAATGGGGAACTGGATCAAGTAGAAGAAAGGACCCCTTCCTCTGGCATGCCATCATTCCTTCGTGTTCTGCGGTTCCCCTGCAGGCAGCTCTTTTGGGTTCTCTGCACACTTCTACTTTAGCTGCCTTGTCGTTCCCTGCATAACCCATTTGCAATGCTGGTCGCTGATAACTCCCAACATGCTAGAGGCAAGTCTGTTCCAGCCCACCATTAAGATTTACTGCTAAGCAGGGTGTCTCTAGCATGGACTCCAATTTCTTTCACTTACCTTTACCTCATTTGCCTTCTTAATTGGAGAAATATTCCATGTTGGAATCACCTAAAGATAGCAAAAATATTTTAACTCTCTGAAAAGCATGCTTTTGCATGGCTTAGATAACCAATTTTATCAAATAAGTATCACAGAATCATAGAATATCCCGAGTTGGAAGGGACCCATAAGGATCAAGTCCAACTCCTGGCACCGCACAGGTCTGCCCAAAAGTTTAGACCATGTGACTAAGTGCACAGTCCAATCTCTCCTTAAATTCAGACAGGCTTGGTGCAGTGACTATTTCACTGGGGAGCCTGTTCCAGTGTGCAACCACCCTTTCGGTGAAGAATCTCTTCCTGATGTCTAGCCTAAACTTCCCCTGCCTCAGCTTAACACTGTTCCCGCGGGTCCTGTCACTGGTGATAACAGAGAACAGGTCACCTGCCTCTCCATTCCCCGTCGCAAGGAAGTTGTAGACTGCGATGAGTACTTGAGTACTTGAGCTTGAGATCTTATTCTCCAAAGTAGCTACTTAACAGACTTTGAACAAATGTTTTCTAAACCACCCATGTGATCTCTACAGGCAGTAACTTTAGTATAACGGACACTGTCAATTCACTGCATCTTCTAACTCTGTCCTGGTTCTATTCTGCTCATCTAAAATGATTTTTTTTTACATTGTTGTATCAAAAAATATATGCACAGAACTCACCTTTTCATTTTAAGAATATGAAAAGCATGCATGACACTTCTAAAAGAAGTCCCAGAAATCAAAGCCATTAGGGTAGGGGAAGGGTGCAATAATGAAAGCAGATGAGCTACTTACCACTCCTTTCTCCACAACTTCCTTCAGTTTGGAACGAGTCATTTTGGGTTCCTGAGAGTTTGAAACAGAAAACCACAACCTGCTCAGCTATTTTTCTTAACTGCAGCCTTTTCCCCAGCAACTGTTTACTAGAAGCTTTTTCTCATTTTTGAATTCGTTACCTTTAAAGGCATCATCAGTGACATGAAAAATAACCCCTGATAATTCTGTTTCATGATTTACACTCAGACACGACTCACTTCATGCAGGTGCCAAATCTGGTTGTGAAGTGTAAATTATACTACCTATTCTCCTCCTACCACATCATAACACAGACCAAGAAGGTAGACTGGTAAAGGAATCATCATTTGAATAGACAAAAACTGTGGAAAAAAAAGTTTTTTTACTTACAAACAAAGGTATATCTTCTGTCTCACTGATGGCTGCTTTCATCATGGCAACCACATGCTCATTTGTGATCACTTCCTGCAGGAAACACACAAATAAAAAAGTCTCCTTTACATTCTGTTTGTTAAAAAGAAGCAGACTTAACGTTGAAATAAAACAGTTGGAACCATGCTGGAGAAATAGTGAATGTACAATAAATGTTGCAATTATGCTGTGAAAAAGACTATTCAGTGATCTGACAAGAAAATATAAAATGAGCACAGCAGTGATAAAAACATTTGCACCGCATTCTCTGTGAACGCTCCAAGGAGGAAACTGACAGAAGAAGGAAAGAAAATGGTGTAAATAAAAGTCCACACCAGCTTCCCTTCTCTCCTGTCACACAGCCAATTTACAGTTTTACGATGTGCTGGTCCCATCCACATAAGACACATAGCCGCAACAGAAAACTTAAATCCTTAAGGTCCCATGGGCTTGCAAAACAGTAAGGGTCTACTCTCTAGGGAAAGTATCTAATGATCTGCTCTTTGAAACATCGTGCTGTATCATTTCAGAGAACACTGGAGATATTTGAAAAGAAAAAAAAAATTTGTGAAGGCCTAGGAGACCTAGTATCAGTGACTACATTTTTGGAGTGCCACCATGAGGTTCCAGGGAAGGTAGGCACCTGTGAGATGTTTACAGCCCTTCAACGGTGCCACACGACAAAGAAAGACATTAACTTATGGCACTTGCACAAAACCAGCCGGTGAATCTGCCTGAAAGAAGGGTCATATCAGTCTCCAGTTTGTTTTCCACACGGATTGCATAACATGAAAATATTTGACATCACCTGGACTAGAACAGTACTAGATGGAGAAAAGAAATGCACAATTTTTGATCCTGGGGAAAACAAATAGCATTTCTCTCCAGACACTGCTCATGGGACAAACTGAAAGATACGCAACTGACATATACATAAACCTGGAACCAAAAGCATGAATTTTAGTTCAATCACTTTAGTGAATTTAGTTCACTCCTACTACTGCTATTAGGGTACAGTAAAACAGACCCATCTGTCAGTAAGTGGAAGTCAGGGACCGATACCCACCAATAAAGCCAGATAACTTGTATGTACATAACTTGTACATTTGCTGTATTAAGCGCACTCACATGTAGGATGTTTCGCACATTGACAACCGTCAGGTTATGCTGCTTAGCACCATCTTCTAAGGTGCGATCAAGGGTATCATCCAGTTTGATGTCGCAAGACAGAGAGCCCTCCTCTTCTTGACCTTTCCCTTCCCTTTTCCGTTTGTTTGCTTTCCTCCTCCTCTTTCTTCTCTCAATATCTTCTCCATCTTGCTCCTCTGAAAATTAACAATGAAAATTAAAATCTAAAAACTCAGATAATTCACATCCAGCACATTCAAACAGTATGAGTTTTTTAATTAAAAAAATAGAATTATGTAGATTCTAAAGTGACAACAGCTTCCCAACAGCCAATAATGAAATCTCCGAAATAGAAATGGCCATAAGAGCTAGAAGCAGTGTTTTTGAACAAAGGATTCAAGTTCTGTAGGACCTGAGCAAGTCATCCTAGTCAAGCAAACAAAGGTTACGTATCTGACACCTCTACTGGACTGATTTTAAAGAATAGTCTCAGCACCCCTTCTACACTTTTCCAGAAGGAGCTGTTTTACGTATGCGGTTGAGATTAAAACAGCAGCAAAACTACAGGCCCAATGCAGCCAGACTTAAAATGTTTCCCAAGCAGTGCTGTTTTGCTAATTCAGGGAAAGGAATCAGAACTTCCTCTGAAGGAAAACAGACTTTTTAGTAACTGAAAAACGCAGAGATCAACTCCAGCAAGTTTCACTTGAATACCAGTGGTTTTGTGAATTTAGAACACATAATGAAAGTGAAATTTCAGAACACATGATAAAAGCTTCAAAACACATTGCACTTGAACAGCCCCCAACATGGCACACACACATCCCATGTTCCTTGTCTACCACACCAGGTCACTGGTCTGCTCCTTGCACAAAGCTAACCCAATGGAACAAAAAGCCCCAAACTCTCATTTTCCTCATCAGTCTGCTGGGGACACTCACCAGTTCTGGTGTTCTTCAATGGCTTCATCATGGTAGGACTTCTAACAGCCAGCTGCAAAGAACTTCTCGCTGGAGACTCCTGCGCTGCAGACTGGTTGTCTGTCAGACATGGATCTCTCTGCAAATTTACTTCCACCTCTGTATACAGTTTAGGAGTTTTCCCTGTAAACAGTATACACCAGGTTGTACTCTGATACGCCATACGGACACAGATGAGCAAAGTTAAAAGGCTGCTACATTACAAAAATTCATCCTGAACCATTTAAATCTGTTAAACCAATTGCACAAGTCACGCTCCCTCACCCAGGTTGTGAAAGAGATCCACGTGCACTAAACACTTCAACAGAAGCAGTCCCATGTTACTATCCTCCAGAAAGAAATCTGGGTGAAGCAATCCTCACCTCCAGCTATTTCAGTCTCGCTACCTGCATTATCAGTTTTGCACAGCTGTGCTCAAAACCATCCCTGTCAAATGATCTAACCACCAAAAAATAGTGATTTCTTTAAAGTGTGGTTGCATTCCCTGTTGAATAAACAGCTAGGGGCAAGCACTCTTTCACCCAGTCAGAACAGCCTAGTGGACTACAACCTTAGCATGCACTTTCGTTGTTACCCTGGGCTAATTTCAGACTGTACCGCTGCTGAGAGATCCAACAGACGTCCCTTCCCACTCCCATTCTGCACAGTTCTGGAAGTTAGGCAGGCCAGGACAGCAACTGTAAACTGACCACTATGCCACCACAAACTCAGCTTTCAGTCAAATCGGCGAGCTAAATCACAGCAGCACAAGAAGCAGGGACAACGCTTCTCACAAGCGAATAAGGAAGCACTGTCCTTTTTTGCTGCAGCCTGTAGTTTGATGCATTTACAATGAATATAAAAAGTAGCTGAAACCTGAGGTTTCTTGAAAACCTTCAGCCAGTATGAAAACAATTTGTCTTCTAATAAAACCAGCTCTCCCACCCCACAGCATTTCCTGTTTTGTGCCCACAGAGGTATTTGTGTAGTCACGCACTAAATCGGATCATGTAGTTGAACCAGACGGAGAGGAAAATACACCACCTCCCCCCCCCCCTTTTTTTTTTTGCTAAATCTATTTTCCAATCTCATTGAACTCAGAGACAAAGATGTATGCCATGAAAAAGATGAATACAACACGCAGTTTGGGAAGATAGGACCACCACTTATGTCAGCAGACAAAGAAGATCTGAGCTACAAAGCGAGCGTCATTTTGATCATGAACACTCTTACACAAGTTCACCACACCACAGTTTCACTGAGTAAACCTCTGAGCAAGCAAGGTTTAGCACCGCCTTTTTACTTCCAAAACACCTCTTTCCACAGCAAACTTGTAACTTTGTTAACACAGGTCCTACTTCAATGGGTCTCCTAAGAGGTCATATTAGATTCCCACACAGGTGCCACTCCAGGCTACATCTTCTGAGAATGAAAACAAGGGTGGATAAAAAAATGAAAAATGGGACTTTTTGAAGAAGCAGCTTGTACTTTTACCAGTCTTTACACCTCACTAGCAAATCACTTCTTTTGAAAAACTAAATGCCAAACAATTGTTTCAGATCAAAGCTCGAATTTACAAAGACTTGTGTAAAGACCAGCTGAATGTCAAATACCTTACACAATGGAATATTTTTATGAAAGTTATCATTACAGTGATCACTACACATGGTCCACAGAAGATTAAACACAAAGATTAGACCAGGAAAAATGCATGTAAAGACTGTAAAATTGGGTACTTGAGAAATCTGAAAGAAGCTACTTCAAAAGCGTGTAGTGTTTGGCAATGCTGCTTAAGTTCTCCATTTGTTTCCTAAGATTTTGAGGGAGGAAAAAAAAAAAAGAAACATTTTAAGTTGGAATGCCTTCTAACCTGTACCACTTCAGAACGAATTAAAAAAAAAAAAGGGAGAACAAAACCAAACAGCAGAGGTCACGAACCCCTCCCGTGGCTCACCTCATCCTCAGGGCAACACCGCCGATGAGGTTCCCTGAGCGCCCCCTCTCCCGGGGGAGCTCTTCGCAGCCCCCCGGCAGCACAAGCCCCTTGCCTCGAGTGTTTACACCTGACCGAACCAGCGGGATCCCAACGCACACATTTACCTTCTCTGCCCCCTTCCAGGTTTTTAACGTCTTCGGCGTGCTCAGCGGTAGAGCACGGATCCTTCGCGCCCGGGCGGCCGTCGGCGCTTTCCTGACCGGAACCCGGGGCCGCCTTCGCGGGGAGCCTCTTTCCGCCCTTGAGGAAAGCCTCCCCGGGCCCCCTCCACGAGCCCGGGCCCGGGGGCTGCCCGGCGGCCCGGCCCGCCGCCGGTTTCACGGGGGAGCTGCCGTCGACAGCGCCCGCCACCGAGACGCCTCCGGGCTGCTCCCCGTCCTCCCCGGCACCGCCCCGCTCCCGCAGACTCTGCAGCCCCGCGACCACCGCTCTCCTCTTCTTGCAGGGCAACATTTTCAACGAGAGCGACATCTCGGGGCCCACCTAGAAGACAGGAAAGCGGCTGGCCGCGGGGCCGCCGACCGGGCCCCGCCGTCCCGTCCCGTCCCGCTCCGCTCAGGAAGCGGAAACGCCCGGCGGGGCCGCGCGCAGGCGCCGCGCCGCCATGTTGGGGCGCTGAGGGAGCGGCCGCCATGTTGGCGGAGCGCGGGCCGCCAGCCCCGCCGTGACGACCGCGGGGGACCGCAGGCGTCGGGGGGGGGGGGGGGGGGGGGGGGTGATGAGGAGCTCCGCCATCTTTACGGGGCGGCTGCGTGGTGACAGAACCTCGCTCCCCGCCTGAGCCTCGCCCCCGCCTCGCGGGGCTGCGCCGTGTGGGGAGAACCGAGCCGCAGCTCCCGAGCGCTGCAGCACGCTCGGAAGCGGCCCCTTCTGTCCCGGGAGCGGAAACGCCGCCTCCGCAGACCCCGCACCGCTGCCCCCGGGGCCTCGCCTCTGCCCGCGCCCCGTCCCCGCCGCCACCGCCCGCCCGGCTCGGCGCCCTGAGCGCCGCCACTTGCCGAGTCACCGCCGGGCGGCTCCGGGGCGGGGCGAGGCGGTGCGGGGAAGGGGGGGGGGGGAGGCGGGGCCGGGGCCGGGCGGGGCGTGCGCTGCATCGGGACCAGTCGGCAGCTCCTGCATCCCGGGCGAGGAGCATCCTCCGGGCGGGGGCCGGTACCGCGGCGCCTCCGCACCGGGTTCCGCATTTCGGTTGCTCCGGCTTATCCCGGACCATGGCGGAGATCACCACCGTCCACCCCAGCTTCGGTGAGTGGGGCCGGGCCGCGCGGAGGGCCCCGGTCCACCGATTCCACCCCCACCCCCCCCACCCCCCCCCCCACTCCGCCAGTGCTGAGCCAGGCCCTGCCTGGTGCCGCCGCCACCCTCCCCCCCCGCCTCACAGCGACGGCCCCGGCAGCAGCCAACACCCACCGGCAGCCGGGGCCGCGCCGGGGCTCGCCCCCGCCTCCGAGAGGATGCGAACGGAGCTGGAAGAGCCCGGGTGGGAGGAGCGGGAGCCCCGCGGCTCGGCCCGGCCGCCGGTACCGCGATGCCGGGGCCCGGCCGCGCCCCAGCCTTTGTCTGCGCCTCCCCGCGGGCCGCCGGGGGCCGCGGGAGCGGCTGCGGGCCCGTCAAGGCGGTGTCCGCCGGGGGGGGGGGGGGGGGGGGGAGGGGAGTGGCGGGGACGGCGCGGGGGGGTCCCCGAGGCGGGGGCGGCGGCAGCCTCCGGCCGAGCGAGGCCCCCCGGGGCTGTGGGGAGCGGCGGCGGCGGCGGCGACGAGGAAGGGGGTCGGGCAGCCCTGCTAAATCATCGCACGCGAGACGGCCCCGAAGTGCCCGTGCACGGCCGCGGTCGGGCCCCGGCGTGCCTACGTGAGGTGTTCTCGTCGGCCAGGCTGCCAGCAGCACCGTCTTCCTGACCGCCGACAAACCTCTGAGGGGCTTATGCTGTCCCCACAGGGCCTAGTAATAGGGCAGTTGGGGTGTACGTCAGGTTGGTTTCTCCAGCCTTGCAAATTCAAATTGCTGCCTCTTTCTGTCCTCCAGCGACTGACTGACCTTCCCTTCCAACTGTAAGGCCCAAGAGTTAAAGCACGGTCACTGTATTTCCTTTAAATTCTGAAACACTTTATAATAATAATCCATACTATACCATTTATCTAATATACTCATTTACCTTTTGCGTCTTTCCTGGAACCCGAGAGCCTCGTACTGTCATAATTCAACTGCTGGCCACCAGTGGCCATTAGGGTATAATCAGCAAACACCAGTATTAAAAAGAAGTTTTCAATGATTTTTCATTAATTGAAAACATCATTCCATATCCCAAAAAGTTAGTTTGTATTTCAGTTAAATCTTAGCATCACATCAGAACAAAGATCTCTTCTACAAATTTTGAATAAAAGAAGTTCTTTTTGAGAGAGGAGACAAAATAGGCTGCTGTGTTATTTAAAATGGACATTCAAAACACTATTCTGTGCAGAAACTTGCAAAAGCTTCACTAAAGTATTTTTTTTTGGGTAGCTTTGTATCTGTGCAGCTTAAAACTGTAACGAATTACAGAAACAGAATTCATGAATGGATGGAAAGATTATGTGAAGGAAGAGTCTTCAGCCAGGAAAAGAGAGGTGCCACAAGAAGCACAGAGCAAGTAGGGAATTATCATTTTTTACTCTTTCTTTCAATACAAGAACAGGCATCAAACAAAGTGAGGTGAGGTGGACTCAAAATTAAAGCAGTTGATTTTTCAGGCCACATAATTAAGCTGAGGAACTCTTTGCCACAAGGCATTATAGGAGCCAAATTCAGGAGTTCAGACGTTTTGATGGAAGACAAATCGCAAAGACTCAGCTGACACTTCCTAGTGTGACTGCTGGTTGCTTCTTCTAAGATTGTGTATCAGGAAATAAAAGGTACAAGAGCTGATTCTTTGAGGACACACTAGAAACAAAACCCACAAAAAATGAGATCAGGACAAGAAAGGAGTTTCAGCACTTGTCTTTTTTTGCTTGTGCACTGAAGCTTTTCATATCTGTATATGGCTGAATTGTACTGTATTCAAATTGGCTGTTAAAGACCACTTGCCTCATTTCAAGGAACATTAAATAACAAAATAAAGATATGCGTATTACTGTTTTGTTAATGTTGTCAATACCTCTTGCTTTAGTTATTCCAGTCCCATGACTGTGCTTGGCAGTAGGGCCTAAGACAGATTTATCTGTGGAGTTGGTCACCATGTGAAAGATATCCAGCTTCAGTAAGGGAAGACTTCTATCTAATCAAAAGTGATTCTCCTAATTCTGCAAAAAGGAGGCGTATCGTTACTTGAAAATCACAGTTTTCCCTCAGTTTATCAGATAATCAGGTTATAGTCTGCCAGTCTTGTCCTCTGGACTAGTAACCTGAATGAAAAATAATGTAGAAAGAACAGAGAAGATAAAAAATTCAGGTGCTCTTTGCAGTTTCAGGTATGAGTTTGGAAGATTATTTTCTGTTGCTTATGGTACAGAATGAAATTAAGAAAATCAGACAAGTTTATCTTTTGTACCAGCTGTTGCATTTAGCTATTGTCATGGCAGTGATTTTTTTGTTTTCTATTCTACTGTGGAAACAATTTGCAAAACTTGTAAAGAAAAAGACAAGGCTAGATGGGTTTGTTTTCCTCAAAAAAGATTTGCTTCAATAATTAGTAAAGCAATAACACAATAATAATGATACCAATACCTTAATTACCAAAGGAATACAGTAATATAAAAACATTGCTTTTAGTGACAAGTAACTTTTTGAACTTCAGATGTTTAGACTATACAGAAAGGTAAACACCTCAGAATCAGCAGCTTGTTTACTTTTTAGATGAATTTAATTTCTAACTCCTACTTACTCCTTCTCAGTTTTAAGGGGGTCAAGGAAAGTCTTGCAGAAGGCATCTGTCCAGCAGAAAATATGAATGTTGCAAGAATTAAAAACAAATTTGAATACTGTGTGTAGGGAAGGAAGGGAGTTGCTTCAGAGAGGGAGCAGTTCTATAGCAACTGCAGTAAAGATGTTTGCAAAATGCCTTCTGGCTGTGCACTGCTGGAGGAGGAGTGTCTGGGTTCAGAGGCACCCTTCCTTCTCTCCCAGCTTATACTACCCACAGCTAGCGTGCGAGCACCTCAATGCAATCATCCGCCTGCGTTGGTCTTCTTTTGATTAGCCGTGGAATTAACTGCTGCCCTGACAGGAGGGATTGTCTCTGCAGTAATCGGGCCAGAAATCATTCAGTATTGATAGCACGATGTCACCGGTAGGAGCGCTGATGAAGATAAGGTGCTGTGGTTGCTTGGTGGGTTTTGCCATCGCTGTGTGCGCTAGGCTCTTAATTTAACGTCTGTCCATTGGAAGAGAGAAATCAGGTTGCTGAGGCCCGTTTGAGCATCTCCAGTGCGTAGTCTCCACAGGCTGTCAGCCCCTCTGCAGTGTTTGGCCGTCCTTACTGTGAATCCCCTCCCTCTAATTTCTCCCTGGATTTCCCAGTGTTACAGTCTGTGTATGGTGCTCTTCATCCCTTTGCTGTGGGGAGGTCTGAGAAGAGCCTAGCTCTGTCTTCCCGCTAAGAAAGTGAAGACAGCAAAAAGATCTCTTCCTTTTCCTTCTCTTTTATGACTGAGTATACCCAGCTCTTTCAATCCATCCTCATCTTCCATCTGCTCACTGTTCTCCATCCTCCATCTGCTCCAACTCTTTAATTATCTTGGTGGCCCTTGACTGAATTTGTTGAATACGTCAATATAATGTACTGGAGAAATCAAAACTCCTGGTTTCATTCTGTGTTTGATAATACATCCCCAAAGTCAAGTGTTATAAATAGAAAGTAACTAGCATGGTTGCTAGAAATTAATGCAGCGCCTTTTTATTCTGGCCTGTCATTGCTGAAGAATCCAACTGACAAACTCTAGAAAATATCAAATAATCCTGAAATAAAACTACAGGATATTCTGTCCGTTGGTTTTGAACATTAGATTTTTCACATTAAAAGGAGTCTTGGTAACAGTGGGGTGGAAAGACTTCTGTCAGCAGCTGCCAGCTCATCAAAATCTGAAAGAACGTAAATAGCAATACTGGGGTGAAAAAGCAGAGAAATGTTGAATGCAACACAGTGGAACAGCTAGAGAGCAACCTCAACTTTTGGGCGAGACCAATGCGACCACTTCATTCGTGCATCACCCACTTTCCTAGAGGAGGCTGTGGGAATGGTCAGAATGACAAGTGGGGGAAGAACGATCCACCAGTGTGATAGAAATCATCATCATGTTAGAGGGACATACACACGCTGTCCCTTTCTCTTATACAGCTCGGCTCAGGGTCATATTCACCCCCACCAGAAAAAAAAAATAATTGTAATCTATCCAAGGTTTAAATTGTTCATAATGGATAACAACAGATCCAGTGTTTTGTCTGTAGTTATCGTTCCCTTCCTGTTGTTAAAATAGAACTGTGCAATGTTTTTAAACAGGGCACTAAACAAAAAAGAGACCCTCCTGCAAATCAAGGAATTCTATTCGTGTGGAGCTATGTTACTGCTGGCAAGACGGGAGATTGGTTTTAGCAAGATCAGGAGATCAGCTGAGAGTAAAACATAGGTCAGGCATGCAGTGGGAGTGCAAAATGTCTCCCACACAGGACCACAGAAGTTACGGGAAGTCACTTTTTACTCTGGGGAAGCTTTGATACAAAGGTTATTGAGTAGTATCCTATAGATTTTCTATCCAGATGCACCAGCTCCTGTAGGGCTATGGCAAGCACAAAGGTACGAGCTGTCTCCTCACTGCCTTGTCTTCCCTACAGATGTCTCTCCAGTTGTGGCAGGCCTCATTGGTGCTACTGTCCTTGTGGTTTCTGTCTCAGTAACAGTTTTTGTGTGGACATGCTGTCACCAGCAAGCAGAAAAAAAGCACAAAACCCCACCATATAAGTTCATTCACATGTTGAAAGGCATCAGTATCTATCCGGAGACCTTGAGTAACAAGAAGAAAATTAACCGAATCCGGAGAGACAAGAACGGCACTCCTAAGGAGACTGGAAGGGGAAACCTTTTGGTGGATGCTGCTGAATCTGGTTTAATAGGGTCTGATAAAGCTTCAAATGGGCCAAATGCAGCTCCCCACATTGATCAGCTTCCAATAAAAGTAGATTATGGAGATGAACTAAGTCCAGATCAAAGCCTCACTCCGGGAGGAAGTAAAACCTCCTCCCCGTCTTCTCCAGGGGATGATGTCATGTTGGGAGAACTGACTTTCTCAGTGGACTACAACTTTCCCAAAAAAGCACTGGTAGTTACCATTCAGGAGGCTCATGGGCTACCAGTTATGGATGAACACACTCAGAGCTCCGACCCATACATCAAGATGACAATTCTTCCAGACAAAAGGCATCGAGTGAAGACTCGTGTCCTTCGCAAGACGCTGGACCCAGTCTTTGATGAAACCTTCACCTTCTACGGGATCCCCTACAGCCAGCTCCAGGATTTGGTGCTTCACTTCCTGGTGTTGAGCTTTGATCGCTTTTCTCGAGATGATGTGGTTGGAGAAGTGATGGTGCCCCTTGCGGGAGTGGATCCCAGCACTGGGAAGGTTCAGCTGACCAGGGAGATTCTCAAAAGGAACATACAAGTAAGTGACTTCATGTGGTGTGACTTGAGACTGCTTGCATTATATTTGATCCCAGTTCTTTTGATTCGGGAGTCTCTGTGATCTAGTGAGCAGGAATTCTTAGGCATGAAACCCATTTTTCCACAGATGCATATCATTTTAATAATATATGGCTGTGCTCTTTTAGTTCGGCAGTTCTTTGCTGTGTGTTTATGGAGGTTTGATAACGCAGAGACATTACAGAGTCATGCAAATGAGGAATGTTACAATCAGTGATGCTACGAAAAAAGTACAGTCCCCATCTGCAAATAAAGGAGCTAATGTGAGAAAGGGACATTAATTGGTGGCCCGCCTTCTTTCACAGACTCTGTTTGGGGGGGACAGCTTGAGATACGGGTGCTAAGTTTTATTGCAGATTCTCAGTAACTATATCCTGCTCTGCAAAGACAAATCTCACTTAAAGAGGGATTCATCTGACCATTTTAGACACCTACATTTGTAATTGTCTGCATCCAAATTTGTTGCTGTAGGCTGTAAGTCAGTAGAAGAACATCAGCGTAGTCATCAGACTCTGACGTATGATTCTTCCTGGCCTGGAGTAGACATCTAAAACAGCTCAGATAAATCCCACCCTAAACGACCCTCTTTTTTTCGCCGCTTGAGGATGAATTGTGTCTAAGATGGTTTTGTCAAATGTAGACATCTAAAATCCAGGTGAAATGAATCCTATTCTTAGTGTCTGGTGCTGTAAACTAGAAAGAAAAACAATCCATATAAAAATTATGGCTTACGTTAATGAAGATGTCTTCCGTCCTCAGGAAATAGAATCTCCGCAGCAGAGGTGCTGCAGCCCCTGAGCAACCTCGCAGCCTCCTCTGGCCCCGCTCCAACAGCCCCACGTCTGCCTTGTGCTGGGGACCCACAGCCGGATGCAGCCCTTCAGGGGGGGTCTTCATGAGAGCGGGGCAGAGGGGGACACCCCCCTCCCTCGCCCTGCTGCTTCACCGCATTTGGTGGTGCCCAGGGTGCAGTTGGCTTTCTGGGTTGTGAGGGTGTGCTGCCGGTTTGCAGCCCCTTTTACATCCAACAGCACCCCAGGTCCTCCTCTGCTGCAGGGGGGTGGTACTTAAGTGTTTTTTGTTTGGTTTGGTTTTTTGCTTAGTTTATTTTTGCTGCCTGTCCTCCAGGTTCAATAGCAAATGTCATTTGGGATCACTTATTGCCAAAGCATGCTGAAAATTGTTGCTGAGGTCTATAAAACACATCATGCCTTAGAGTGACAGTATTTTACTTGAAGTTTTCTTCTACTTTATGCAGCATTAAACTTTTTTTTTTTTGTAAAGTTATTTAAAGGAGACTTTGTCAGCAACCCAAAACAAACCAAAAGAATCACAATAAAAATGGAGTTCTGGTGTTTGCTTTTCTAAAATTCTTGGGATGCTTTACATTCTGATAAAACAAGTAACTGGTTTAGGTTCTTTTATTGTATTCTTTTCAATGCATTGACTATATCTGCTAGAATTTCTAGAAGTAATAGATTAAAAATAGAGGAAAAGATCATGCTAAATAAAAATGGATTTACTCAAGGATGCAAATTATTTAACGTTTCTTAGTAATTAAAGATAGATTTACCTTGGTGTCAGGTGCGCATTCTTGAAAATCTGCATAGTTTCAGAGTGTCAAAACAGCTTTTACTGAACATAATTTTCAGTGTTACAGGAAGTTTCAAAATCTGGAATATAGCATTGCTTTTATAAACCCAGGAAATTATTGCACTTACCCAAGCCAGCAAAGATGCACATCGCAATGAACATTCCCAATAATTTCGGACAGACCGTCTAATGCAAATTACATGGAAGTGACTTCATTAAATTAGTTTAGAATGAAAGAACCCCAAAATGCTGACAACATACACCACCAAGGCTACACACATTGTTTTCCCTTCCTCAAAAGATGAAAAAAATGTTATCGTAAAGCTTTTACTATCCCATTTTCCTTCTTCATGCAGATAACAAGCCTTTTGAGAAGCACCAGACCAAACAACTGCACTAGATAACCAGTGTCCCTGTGGCCAATACTTGTGTGCTAGACCAGGGTCATTTTCTATATTATTAAGTAGCTGGCAACAGTATGAGAAGGTTATTAAATATTGCTCCCTTCCTAAAAGGGAGGGAAAAAGGTACTCCCTTTGTCCATTGTATTCTGGTAGCCAAAGTTCTTACTATTTCCTCCTGGGCCAGGAAATAACATATTAGCAATATACTGTATGTAGGTATGTGTACTCACATCCCATAATTTTGCATACGCAGCAATGGCTGCCGTTCCTTACTTTTGAAAAATTTGTCTTCAAATTAAACGCACGGGAACTACTGAAAGAAAACAATGCCACCCCAGTTAGAACGAACGTTTTCTTTAAGTTTACACGCATGGCTTTCTCCAACTAATCGCAGCAAGAGCATTTGAAAAACATTGTCCTCCTAGGTGATCACCAGAGCACAGCTCACATTTGTTGTAGTGATTTTCCTGGTGGAAGTCAGGAGAATTCTTCCATTTGTACTGTACTGCAGGGCTAAAAGTACAAGGCAGTGATGGGGGCAGTGCAAGATGCTAAGTCAGAGCTTTGAGCATAAACTGTACGAGTTGTTGCAGTGGCTCTGCCATCAGTACTGTTACTGACACCACGCAATCCCATACCCATACTGCTTTCCTCAATTGCAAGTAAACGTAATCTAAATAAACTTAATCTAAATTAGTGTCATCTCAATGAAAGTTAATGAATACCATCTGGAAAACAAACCTAATAATAAGGTTACTCTTTGAAAGGTTGTACAGAAAGTTTAATGGAATAGGTTTTTTTTTTTTTTTTCTTTTATCTTCACCCTTTACCTTTGCAGACTGGATTGATGCTGAACCTTTCAAAGTATGCCTACAGAACTTCAGCTACTCTCCAATCTAAGCTACACCAAAACTCAATGAACTTTAAGCTGTGAAAACCCACAGCTGTTTCCAGAAGCAGACCTCAGATTGTAGCCAGAGCTGCTCTTTTCTCTAAGCATGCCCACCAGGTTTACCCTAAGGGAAACAGAATTCAAGGGGAAGAGCTGTAGCGATGTTTACTTTGCTCAGCAGGCACAGGGTGCAGAGCACAGGATGATTTACCTTATGCAACTTCATCTCCTTCCAGAGTTCATGTGGGTAAGGCTAAAAATGTACGTAAATAGACTGCACCTAATTTTCCAAATTCTTAGGCATTTAGCGTAGGGAAAGGAGAATTCTGGTGAGCTCCAACATTTGCCCATATTTATAAGACCATCTTGTTGCCGTTTCTTTTCCACAGAAATGCATTAGCAGAGGAGAGCTGCAAGTCTCACTGTCTTATCAACCTGTGGCGCAGCGAATGACTGTTGTGGTGCTGAAAGCCAGACATTTGCCAAAGATGGATATCACTGGCCTCTCAGGTAGAAGCTATTTTCTCCAGCTCTAAATGTGTTTGCACTCTGTTTCACAGAGTCACACAAGGACACGCAGAGTGCAATTCATAGGTTGACCGATGTATTAGACACCCTTACACAGTTTGGGGGTGCTGTAGGAAAATGTCACATTGTCGTTTGTAACGTGAAAGAACTCTAAAGTGTAGCAAAATACAAGCTGGGTCGGGGGAGAAGCGAAAGAGAGTAGCTGCTGATCGTTAGATGGGAATTGTATTGCAGAAGAAAAATGCTATGCCTTCTGATAAGTAACAACCCTTGAGAGAAGAACCTCACTAGAAGTGAATTTTTTCTAGTCACTGGAAAAGTCACTAGATGTTCAGTTCACTTTCAGATCTTTTTACCTGTCTTATCTGAACATCTTTTGATTGACTGCTTTTTCTCCAACTCTTTCTAAGGGTGGTGGATCACTAAGTGACAGAACAGATCAACAGAGGGTTATACAAACGAGACCAAATCTTTCCTAATGTGTTACTAATAGTTGCATCTTTCCGGCACCATCTAGTTTCATGCAGGTAGCCTTTTCCGAATCCAATCAAATCTCTGCGCCTCCATACTGCCGTCAGTCATCATCTCCCTTAGAATCATTATGTCCACTGGGACCTGCACGTCCCTCAAATCCTGCCCCTGACAGAGGAGGGTAGAGGAGAGTGAGGAAAGAAAAGAGTAGGAGATAGCTTTGGAATGATCTGTGACATTAGAAACATTTCTGTTTGGTTGTTTGTTGGGAAATTTTGCTGTGTGAAGAGAAGAGCAGCTGTTGTGGCTTTCCTATTCTGCAGTCACAGCTTCTCAGATTCTTGAATCCCCCTAGCAAAGGTTTCTTTCACAATTATGGGAAAATGATTGGAATCAACTTGAGATGTAGTGATTACCTGACTGATACCAAATGTAGTCCTGTTTCTGCAGCTCTTTGAGGTGCACAGAAAAAAGAATGGAGACTAGCCTTAATTCTCTATTGTAGGTCTCAACTTTTTCTCAAAAAAAAAAGCTTCCCATGTATGATCTCCAGTTACAGGATACATTTTTTAGTAACTGTTCTCATACCTGCTGAATCTCGCAAGGCTATCACCATTTCCTTATATGATCTTTTTATATTTTTATATGTATTTATTCTGAGTGAGCTCATTGTTTCAGTTTTAAGAAGTGAAAATCAATTTTGTCAGCTGGGCAGGTGCCTTCCAGCTTCAAAACTTGCGCTACATGTGAAAAAGGACTGGATGCCAGGTAGCTTAATTTTAATCCTAAACAAACATCTGCATAAAGAGCAAGCTGACTGATAAAATAACAGGGATGGTAGAAAAATGAAGGCATTATTTTCAACTTTTCTCAGTTTTAATACCTTCCACTACAACTGTTTTCCATCCACAAAATCTTAAAACCATTTTGATACTTTTTTGGACTATTTCCTGAACTTGGGTAAAAATATTTTTTGTTATAGCTCACATTACAAAGTGAACATTTTGACCACTTGGGCACTGACCTCACCAAAAAGCTACCTGTTTGGTAATTCTAGGCTTAATTACCACAATTTACATGCAATTTGCTTCCCCCAGTTTCCCATACGGTGCTGAAACCTGTAAAGAATGTCAAGTGGTAACTTCAAGCTGGTTGCCCTGCAATGAAAAAATGTGCTAACAATTCCCCCTTACTGCGAGAGGTGAAGTGAGTAGCCTAGACTTGCACAATTAACTTGTAGCTGGCTCAAGTTCAGCAAGCTAAACCATATCCATTACCTCGAAGAGCATTACTGGACTGTGTTATTAGTTTGTTTCTCTCTTCTCTGGCAGATCCCTATGTTAAGGTGAACGTTTATTACGGAAGAAAGCGTATAGCAAAAAAGAAGACTCACGTGAAGAAGTGCACTTTGAATCCTGTCTTCAATGAATCCTTCATTTATGACATCCCTGTCGATCTCCTTCCTGACATCAGCATTGAATTTCTAGTTATTGATTTTGACCGTACCACAAAAAATGAAGTGGTGGGACGGCTGATTTTGGGAGCGCACAGCATCACCGCAGCTGGTGTGGAACACTGGCGAGAGGTGTGTGAGAATCCTAGAAAGCCAGTGGCCAAATGGCACAGCCTGAGCGAATACTAGCAGAGGTTGCGGCAGCAACAGCTGACTCATAGAACAGACTTAAACTTTGTTTTAGCTGTAGAACTAAACTTTCGTGAGCAGCAGCAGCTGATCGGTTCTCTAGTGATGTGATTTTGCAGGGCACTAAAATTCTAAAGAGCATTAAATTAAAAAAAAAAAACACAAATATATATAACAGTGTAATCACGCTATTGCATGCCTAATACAAACTGAAATTAGTATAACTACCAATATCAAGTTGCAGATTTTAATACAATTATCTGTCACTATGGAAGTTGTGTTTGTGCCGAACTGTCTTTGCTGGTATTCACCAAAATTGGCCTGTCTTTTTTAGGCTTCTCCCAAAGGTTCTGAATTCTGCTGTTTAACCTCTAGTTTCTTGTTAGTTTGCCTGCCCATTGATTCTTGCAGTTCTCTTCTTTACTGGTTTGGGAGTACCTAACTGCATTTCCATATAAAGGTGGTTTTGAATTCTGCACTAATGCAAAAGGAAAATACAGGGGAAAATGGCACTTTCCTTCAGAGAAAAAAATAATTAATTTATCAGGTATTAAAAGATTTACATTGTGATATACTTGCTATGGAGCTGTAAGGCTACATCAAAGGTTTGCATCTAAAATTCAGACACCAACAAACTGATCACTTTGCATTTGCCACATGGAAATTAGCACAGACATGATCTTACAGCCTATCGGAATTGGAGGAATTCCACTATATTACATTTTATTTTACCCTGTCTGTGCATGAAGGGCCTGAGAAAAACAAAAACTGATGTCATTGATTCTTAAGGAAACTCTTGCTGATTATTTTAAACATTAAATCTGGAATTCTACGTGATTGGTAAGTTCTTTCGTAATGGCGTAACACTGAGATCAGAAAATAGCTTGCGGAAAAGAGCTTTGAAGTGAAAACTTCACCAAGCTTCTCTTAAATTCATACCCGAGTGAATTTGCATTACATATGACAGCTCTCAAAAAAGGGTAACATAGGGCAAAGTCTGTCACTACAGAACAAATTCTTCAAGAAGTTAATTTTTAGAATTTCAAAGCAGCTTGAGTTAGCTCTTAAACTGTGAATGCGCTTACTATCACCTCCTCTGAAATGTAAAAAAATGTTACTTGATAAATACAACCTGCAGCACTTTAGGCTATTAACCCTGAATAGTCAGTAGTTTTGAACAGAAGTTCATAAAATTCCAGAAATATGAGTGAAGTTTGGAAAGAGCTGCATTAGATCTCACTGTAAACACACTAGCCTGACATTTTTTTAAAATATCAGAGTAATATCTTGGCAAATGACGTGATTTGGCTTCTTACTACATTCAAGCCAGGAAGGGATGATAATTGGCAGCAAATAATGAATTTTAAACATTGCTGGTAAGCTGAGTGTAAATATTCATAACAAGCTGTAGAAATTCAAATTATTTCTGAAGTCTCCAATGGAAATATAAAGCAGAACTGAGCTTGCGAAGAGGCATGTAGAAGACTGCAAATTTTCAGTATTCATTTAGTTGCTTCCAGGCAGCCAGTCTGTTCCGTGCCCTGTGGAATGTAAATAATGTACTATAATTAAAAAAAAAAAAACCATTTAACTCATTTACAGGACTTGACTACTGAATTTTAGAGCCCTGTTGGAAAAATGATCCTTTCCACCTTCTTACTTATGAAAGTAGAATAATGGAGCAAGTCTTAGTTTTCTTTCCAACCACAATGTAAAGCAACTGCTGCTGGGATGGCTCTTCATGTGAACAGTCAGCACTTTGTTAGTTGCCAATACTTTGCATCTCTTCCTTAGAAATTATTTTTGGAAAGCTGAATTTTCTCACTCATAACGAGTTACTCATTGAAACTTCCTTCTAGACAGAGTGTCTTTTTAGCATCAGAGGTTGCATTGAAGCTGAAGCTCTCTATTTGTCAGTCTTGCATGGCAGATGGAAGCGTGAACTTTTGTTAGTGATTAATTGATCTTGATCATGAGGATTTCTGCCTGAGGTTATAGTAGATTTTATCTTTGTCTTAAATGCTTTCTAGCTCATGCTCTATTGGTGGCTTACAGCCACAAACCACAATTCTCCTTTGGAAACTGGTGTAGATCTATTTCACTCCTCGTTTTTGCACTAAGCAATTGTGTTGCTGAAGTTTAGGAACTTTTCCTCGGAACTGTGCTTTCCAATGCCGCTCCAAACACCTGAATAGAACACACTAACAAAAAGAAAAGTTCCCTTTTTTCCTTCAGTGTGAAAAGCATGCTTAAGCCTAGATGATCTCTATAAGATTCTTTTAGCTGAAAACGAAAGATGAACTTCTTTGTCAAGGAAACATGCTCAGGGTAAATAGACTTAGGCTATCGGGCAGGTAGAAGTAGCTCCAACACTTCTGGAATAATAGGAAACTGAAGATGTGCAGATATATATTTTTTAAAACGTAAAATAGACAGTAAGTGACAGTGGACTCACTGTAAAATCTCCCAGATGTGGTTATTCTTTACCTTGTGTCTTCTATTGTAAAATTAACTTGGACAGTTACAACTTTGTGTGAAAAAAAAAGAAAAAAGGCAAAAAACCTAACTCAACATGTGTGAAACTGCATAATGCTATAAGCTACTTGACATTATGTAATGCTATCTTGTATGTTGAATTTGTTAACGCACATTGAGCGTACAAATAAAAATTAAATCACTTTAGCTGCTGACTGTGCCCTGTTTGACTGTAGGCAACACATGCATAACTGTACTGAACACGAAGAAGGTTTCTAAAAGCATGCGTTTCTGCTGTGTCAATTCACAGGAAAAGCATACATAAAATCTTTCTCAAAGAAATGAAGAGATAACAAAATCCAGGCAATGTAAGCATAAAACTTAATTAAATGTTAGCATATGCAAAAACTCTGTAATCCACACAGCTTAGTACATGGGTATAATTTAGCATGAATGGATGTTTATTAGCTGGCTAACTTGAACCTAAGTAAAAAAAAAAAAAAAAAAAGACATTAGATGGGCAGAAAAAGATGCAATTTGACTTTTATATTTCTAATCTAGACACATTCCTGGATTCCAAGGAAAAACTGAATTCTTCAGGAACACTTTCGTCCGTATCACTGTGTGAGATACACCAGTCTCTCCTAAGTACAGTGATCTGGCTTCTGTAACTGGCTTTTTCTGCAGCTCCCCATCAGAACAACATTGCTAGGCACAAAGCCATGCCTATAGAAAATGCCAAATAGCACAGAACACTGAACTGTGTTTCCACAGCAACATAGGCTACAGCAAGCACTTTAATGCTGCACTTCCCTCTTTGTGTACTTCCCTTGTGAAAGGGAAGCTATCACAAAGGAGTAAGATCCTAAGGTATTTTAGGTGTCTAAATACCTAAAATAAACTTCATGTGAACTTCAGGTCTCATTTTTAAGGAACGTGATGGTTTCAGTCCACACTTTATGAAAAGATTGTTTAATGTTCCAGAAAACTGAATGTGGTCAGCACTCTTCATACATGATTTTCCACCAGAAAGGAACAGCTCACTTTCAAAGGAGGGAGCACCACATCCAAGAGATAAGAATATCACAAACTTTTGTGCCTTGAATTCCAACTGTAAAGTGCACTTTTGGAAGATTTTTGCATGCCTTCTCTAATACAAATGCGCCATAGTGAACATAGTTAACCTTTTCAGCAGGAGGTCGAGGCAGCACAGGGGTGCAAAAGGACAGGATATATTAAGAAGTCGACGTGGAAATTCTGCCTCGACTTGACCCACCCTGTCGAAGGTGGGATCTTTGATTCCGGGAATTTTGAACAGTTCTTAAAGGAGAAGGTTAAGGTCAATAGAAAAACTGGAAACTTGGGAAACACCGTTCACACTGAACATTAAAAGAACAAACAAACAAAACAAAACAAACACCTCTTCAGCTTGACTCCACTACAAGATGAAAATGATCAAGGTGCAACAGGTGCCATGACCAAATTCACTGACGTCATTCTCAGCTATTTTAGTCATAAACTTAATAATACTGAGGAGGAAGTTACAGAAACGCTCAAGAAGTTTAATCAGCATGACCTGACTCCTGCTTTGGTGAGGCCTTTCTTAAATTCAGTTCCACCATACAGCTTTATAACGGCAGTCTGACAAGGTGCTTTACACAGAAACCAGAAATATTAGAAGCCACTAACTGCGATACGGTGAGCCACGTTACTTGTGCGTGCATCTGAAGCCAACGTCCGACAACTCAGAAAAGAGGGCTCCGTGCTTTAACACCTGTACGTTGTTGTCTGCGCTGGGATTGATCCCAGTGTTTAAGCACTGTCAGTTATTTATCACTGTAACAACTGCAGTTAGCAAAGCGGTTGACTCAAACTGCTCAGCCAAAGCACACAGTCACTGACTGTTTTCTACTGTGGAAGATGTGAAAGCAAAAATCTCTCTTTGCCCCTCTCTACTTGGCTTCTGTGTCTAATACTGCATGCCTTTAACAAACATCCCATTTCAGGTTCTTACACTATTCAGCTGAAGCAGAAACAAAAGAATTTGCATTAGAAAAAGAAGAAAAAAAGCAAATAGAATGGGTTTGACAAACCATGAAAAGAGAAATGGTTTTCAGAAAAGCATGGAAGCTCTGCTCTGACTCTCTTCCCACCTTCTTTGGGTCTGAGTGCTGCTGCCATTTAAATCAACGGGATTTTTGCCATTGCTTTCGCTGGCAGCATAATTGGGCCCCTCCTTCTCTGACAGTTCCTACCTCACCTAATTCAACAGAGGAGCAGAACTAGTTACCATGGTAATGCGATTTGCTTCTTGATCACAGACTCTGGGTCAGGGCTCTTTCGGCATTTCCTTTAACAGGCAGAGTCAGAAATAGCTCATCTCCCTCGAAGCCCCCTTCCCTTTCAGGGCAACCTGCCCCATCCCTGGGCAGTGCCTCATGCTTTAGACCTCTCATCCCACCCTGGTTAAAATGCAGCATTTGGATCTTGACCATTTAAAAAGACGTTTTGAGACAGATAAAACGGCCCCAACGCTAGTACTGTTACTGTTGAAACTTAAATCTTTGCTAGTAACTATTTAAAGTTAAGCTCTCTCAGAACCTACAACACTAGAAAATTGTGATGTCTGTACACAGAAGGTCTGTAACATCAAACCTGCCTGGTTTTCTTTCAAGTGCTTTGTCTGAGCGCCTGTTCTACTTTCTTCTTTCTGTGATCCTTGAGAAGATCCTTTATCTACCAGGCCAGTCAGGAAACACAATAGGAAGGGAAAAACATACCAAGAAATAAGTAGGAGAAAATCAGGAGATAATGGAACGGGTAATGACAGGAAAAGGAGGAGGGAGACAAGGCAGCAGAAAGGCAAGCGCTCTTTGAGGCCATTTGGTTTGGGTTTAGGTTTAATTTTCAGCAAATTTAGAATCTGTTCCTTTTGCTACACTTTGCTCTTAAGTTTGACAGATTTCCTTAAGATATGCAAGGAGGAACCTTCCAGGTGGAAACCCTCCCTAACTGGATGTTTGGGTTAGGGGTATCGTTCTGGTCAGAGTTTAGGGTTAATGTTACAGATAGGTTTGTTAGGCTTTAGGGAACATTAAGGTTATTGTCCATGAGGTGGAGTTTCAGAGGCCATTAGGGTTAGGGGCCATTACATTTAAGGTTCAGCTTTAGATATTTATATTATGGATTTTTTTATGTAACATATAATTATATAATATTACTATATTTCTTGTAATTATGCATTTTTTTCCTACTATATTAGCAGTAAAAAAAAAAGGGAAAAGAATGTCTGGGGATCATGGGGAAAAAAAATCTATAAAAGGAGTGAATACAAAAGATGACCTTGCGCAAAAGCTGCACTTTGCGGACAGAAATCTAATAGTAAGCCTTTACAGAATATCATCTAATCATATTGGATGCTAACAGACTGAATAGGTGTCTTGTCTATCACCAACCCATACCTTTTTTAAAGTTATCAATATTCTCTGCAGAGAATATTATTTCCTTGCAACTCCAACATTAGTCACAATATGGCCCCAGAAGAAGTTCCAGCTTTTCTAATTATATTTTCAAAGTGCTGTAGTCTCTTCTTTACAATAAAGAGAGAAAGAAAAAAAAAAACACAAAAAAGGAACCAAAGGAACCAACAACCCAATCATGCAACTGTCCTTTGGGATCTCATGGCAGGATTGGTTTTACTGTCTGATGAGTGTTAGTGTGACCATGCTTAGGCCATGTAATAAGCTTGTTTTAATAAGCTTTATTTTTTTTTCTTTTCATCCTTTCAAGTCATCTTAAGGTAACATCTCAAACTTTACTAAGTCTTGGTAATGTTTTCATAGTTGTTTTTTTCTTCCTGTGTTTCTAGGGTTTATTTATTCATAGAGCATTCAAGTTATATGCAGGATTTAAAGCTGATTATTAGCAAAGAAGGCGCATGTTAGATCAGACCTTTCCATCCAGAATAATACTGGTTACATCTTCCGCTGTAGGCCATCTAGTGGTTCAGCTGTTCCAGTGCAAATTCAAGTCATATGCCTCTTGTGCATCTTCTGCGAATTGAATGCGCAGACTCACTGGAAGAAATGACCTCAGTCTATGCCGTGAAGCATTCCAGCTTCACTCGTTTGCTGTGGCTAAGTGCAAACCAGAATGCAGCTGGCTTGTGCTGGAGGAAAAGGATCAGATCAGGAGCATTCATCTTGAATCTTGTAAGGTTTCTTGCAACTGGATTTATGCCTGTGTAAAAGAGCAGGCATGTCAGCAAGCTCCTGTGACCCAGATACTTAGTCATCTGGTTTCTATATAGCGTTTTTTTTCACTCTTCCAGTCTTGCAACATAAAGTATTGCCACTTTAATTCAGTAAGAAAGTCACAGGATTTCTCAGTTATATATAATTAACATCTGCGTATCTTAAATTTTTACTAGTTTTGCACTTTTGTAAACAATTTGTTTTGTCAGCAAAAGACTGACCTTTATCAACAGTAAGAAGGTGTTACGGTTTTGCATTCTTGCAATAAAAGAAAGCAAAAGTAAAGCTGTATCAGCACCACAGAACATAACAAAGCTTTTCTTAGTGTGCTCAGAGTGGACAACAGTAACATTTGCTCAACTACACATGCATTATGACAGTGTTAGACCCTTAGCTATGATTTCTTTGTTCCTGGGAATGTTTGTGAACGTATCTTGGTAATTACTGCCTTAAACACACCTCTGAGCTTGGCCTCAGGGGGATGAAACACTGAAAAGCTCTCCCTGTTCCCATACAAGACACATTTGACACCTATCCAAACTCTTGGAGACCCAGACAACAAGCATGCAATAGTACTGACTTCTGTAAACAAAAAACTACCTTATGGATCGAAGTTGCCACTACAGTAAGCTTTTATATAAAAAAAAAAAAAAAAAAACGAAAAACCTCCTGTAACTATTTAGATGACAGACAAATGGCAGCTGACAATCACCTTGGAGAAAGAGTTACAGGAATGCAGTGGTGTTGCTTTTTTTCATTCCACAGATATTTTCATGCTGTTTAAGGAAGAGATGCTTCCAAGAAGGTAATTTGAGTTTTTCCCCTAATTCGTTCTAAGATCTTACCACAGCACTTATGTATTTATAATTTTTTAGTATGAATGCTGGCAAAGAAGTTTGTTCCAGTCTAAATTTGAAAGACATGTAGCCAAAAAAAAAAAAAGATTCAAGGAGAGCCTTTTCCTTAGGGCTAAATTATGTTTGCTGTTTTTAGTGAAGTATGACAGTGACGTAGCAAAATGAACCACTACCAACCACTTAACTACACTTTAACATGCTGACTTGGAATAAATTGTCCCACTCCATTGCAAATAACAGGAGCAACAGTAAGACCAGTGACAGCCCAGCATGAGAACAAGGTCATTGCATTTCTGAACTTGACTCAGGATTTATCGAAGGTTTATGAAGGTACAGGGTTAATAGGGAGATGTATGAGGATATTTTCTCTCTCTCCCAAGACAAGTAAAGAAGCAAAGCTATCAGGAAATAAGAAGGAATGTCCCCAACCATGAAAAACAATAAAAACCAAAAGGAGCATGAGCAAGGTGACAGCAGAATGAGTTACTGGAAAGCCCTAAGAAAATGTGAGTATATTCTTAAGTTGCCTGCAAAATCGGGCAAGCAGCAATGTAACATGGCTTCTAAGGTATTAAAGCTAGCATAGACCTGTAATATTTTATAGTTGGCTTACAAAGGAGACACAGTATTAAATGACAAGGAAAACTGCACACTAATACAGGAAGAAAATACCACCACCAAGGCTGCCACAATTGTGCTATTTACTACTACTTAGAAAATATACTGAAGTAATTTTTATGTTTCTAATAACATCTTGAAGGGGTGAAAAAACAACCATGACATAGACCAAAAGGAGCCTCCAAACAGCTGCTTTCTATCAGTACAAAATAATAACATACAAACAACCAATGCTCAGAGAATCTGATTCATCAGAAAACATAGGACTGGTTAGCCCAGCATCTCAGTACTGAAGTATCTGGATGAAGATTTAGACACTTAACTCGTCCAGTAATTCTTTCATTACTCGTAACTAGAACTGCGAAAGCTAACACACATTATGTAGAGCATAGAAATGTAAAGTAATACAATTGCAAAATATATAGGTCGTTTAAATGCTTTAGCACCAGGCACATCTGAATTTTTAAGCTTTGCACCACTTAAACATAAACTACCAATTCCATTTTTAAAATTTATTATTACTATTATTTTACCTTCAAGCCACCAGCTAGCAAGATGAGCATTTTCCAAAGTAACTTAAAAACACACCGTGAGCTTTGCTACTTCAGCACTCTCATGCTAAGCAGCCTTCTACCCATCATGCTACACACCACACATTAAAACGTCAAATACAAATTTTGTATTAAAAATTCTATATTGTGTCAAATAAAACAATAATCCCGTGTACAAATTTATACATGACAAAAATAAAACTCTGTTTGAATAATACTGTAAAAAAGTGCTTGCTGCTGTTCTGATTTAATAGTTCTATAAGCAACAGGCTCACAAAAGGCATTAGTAAACACTTGAATTGCATTGAAGGAATCAGGTAAGGCACAGACATCAGTTACATTAAGGTGAAATATTAGTCCCATATAGCTTTCAGTACTGCTGGCAGGTTAACTTTGCATGCTATCTGAAAACTTTGAATGTAGGAAGCTGACTAATACTTATGTTAAATTACTGAATTAAGGAAAAGCACAGGGAAAACTTGTAATCACAATCAGGCCCCTGCTTAGCAGTCCCAGAAGTCTGGTTTGAAGAAATTGTTACGACAACAGAGTCAGCAACTGCTTCTAGAGCAACATCTTAGTTGTCACTCCCCTCCTCCCCAAATTCTCTGCCGAATGGTTTTCCTAGGATTTTTAATTTAAGCGTTATAGACAGCATTTATTTATTCTGACAATGAATGAATAATAGGGCTTTAAGTTCTAAACCAGTAGCTACTGAAAAGATATGCACAACTGCTCACACACTTAATTTAAAAGAGGTCTTACATTCCCAACAATCCTGATCATTCTCAGTCTCTTTTTCAATCGGCGTTACGTGCAATGATTACTAGCGTATCGTAACACTGGAGTCTTGGAAGGAAGTGAGAAACAGAGACCAATTTAGATATTTAGCTCAGCTACAAACATAAAAAAAATGCTCACCCCCCATTTTTTATTATAAATTTCTTTGTTTTTAATCCCACACAAAGCAAATATTCTTAAAAGCACCAGGCACAGAATTTCCAGTGGTAACTTAAATAGTAAAGAGTTTAGAAAGAAGAAAGTGTAAAGGATTATATTTGTTATCCTTACTTGTACTAGATCCTTTTACATACAAATTTGAACAACTTCATTTTCAGTTTTGACTGCACATATGCAGCACACTAAGACTGACGTTACAGATCTTATTTTTAGTCAGTAAGATTAACAGTTACTGACATGGATGATCAAAGATTAACAGAAGCTATACTACACCTACAGTCTACAGTCTCTTTCATTCCTAAGCTGAAAGATTCTAGGCACTTACGTCTCTGAGAAAGGTGTTTTAAACACATCTGAGTCATCTCATCATGATTTGCTGTACTATTTAAAAAATGAACACCAGACATTCATCTCTCCAGTGACCTTTTAGCACTGTGACACCAGCTCTGGATTTAAATTCTATAACCAATGTACATGTAAATCACCTCAAAAGCAAAAAAAGATCTGTTATGCACGGAGCATCTGCCTCAGGAGCACTTTCTTAACTGAATCATTGATTACTGAGCATAAAAAACCACATGTACATGCACTAACTGGACCTCTTGCATATTTAAGGTCAGGGATGTGAATATCTGTCAAGATAAATATGTCATCGTGCCCAGCTAATTGCTTCCTTCTACTGCATCACTAGTTCTACTTTTAAGACAGTATTGGAAGAATCTTCCCAGCATTAGGGATATTAATTCTGGGCCCAGATACCTCAGTTTCAGTCATTTCCTTTACAAAGTAGTTATCATAGAATAATTTGAAATGACTACATTAAAGACTTCTACTCAATGATACTGGCTCCTTTAAAATAATAATATAAAATTGAATGTAAATAAATAAGCCACTGCACCATTACAGCTGTCATTTTAAAAAGCAAGTCAGAAAATTCAAAGCTGTAGTTTCTAGAGCATCTACAGCATCGTTAAATTACACATGCTATGACAACACAGTAAATGCTATATACAGTAGGAAAATGCTACATATTCATGCACTGTTGCCAAGTTATAGCTGCCATAGGAACCGTAATTTGCTTTTTCTGACTTGTTTAGAATCCCACCTACCACACTGAGGTTTAACTGATAACTCAGATAAACTTGCACAAGATATGCCACATTACTTTTGATAGAAAAATTCTTCTCAGTGAAAACAACAACAACAAACCCCCTCTAGTACATCTCCCTTCATTGCCACCAATACGTAGCCGGACATAGTCATGACATACACTTTGTAAACTACTTCTCAGCATGACCTCGGAAAGCCTTCTCTCATGATGTGGGTTACTGTTCTGGAGAGCAGCAAAATTTTGTTGTGCAAACAACTAGGAAAAAAAATTAAGTTAGGCTGGGTAGAAGTTCAGCAATATTTTTACACAGTTCAACTTCCAGTATGCAGTGACCAAAGACAAACATTAAAAAGTGCAGTGTCGTAAACCTATCAGCATTTGTAACCAACAACGTATAAACAGTATTTGCTGGATCCAGTCAAAAAATGACAACAAAATTGTTACTGTGTCTTAAGTTAAATATCCAAAATGAAGAGAATACCATTTTAAACAAAAATAATTGGTAAAGTTACACACTCCCTCATAAAAGTCCTGTCAGTCTAAAACATACTGTCGAAATGTCACTAAACCACTTCGGTTACAAATGGCCGTTCACAGGTTTTATTCTGCAGAGGAATTATCTCCGTTCAAGTGACTGAATCCTTCTTCCTTCTAAATGGTGACTTCAGTCTTTTCCACATGCTGCTTTTAGGTTTGGATTTTTTTTCCATTGCCATTACCGCTTCTTTTTCTTTCCTGCGGATTTCTCTCACAAGAGCATGAAATACATCATCAATATAATAACGGTACGCAGCTGAAGTTTCAAAAAAAGGGCAGTTGAATTCTCGAGCTAAAGCAGAGCCTTCTTCTTTGGAGACCTAAAACAAAGTTCATACTTATCAAGAAAGGCAAAGCCATAAAGTCTACCTCTTCCTACTCTGCTCAGCCCAGAACTTTACATGCACCCTCTCCCAGTTTCCTAACAGCACGTTTCCACTGATGTCTAAATCTCTCTCTACAAAACCATTTCTTTTTCACTCATCGCTTCTCAAGCAATGCAATCATCTGCAAGAGATTCTCCAGACATAGCAGCTTCTGGTCATTATAGAACAACCACCACCATTGAAGGAGTATTCCTTTCTTGGAACTAAGGAGTATTCCTTTCTTGGAACTTAATTGGGGACTGCCTAATATGAGCAGTTCTCAGCCCTAACACAAGTATTTGTCAGCTTGCTCAGTTAAGGGTATTTCCTTCTCTTGGTTAAAATCTATTATTTTTGTCAAATCATTTCCCGGAACTGAACAAAACCTTTCCTGAACACCATTCTTGCCAAAGACATACAAAGAGAGGCACCCACTCCCTGTCCTATGCTTTACACCTCTTAGCATGGGGGTTCTACCTTAACTACCATGATTTTCCTGCCACAACGCACACTAAAAAATCAGGTGTAGAAACAGCACTTCTGGAAATTGTTTTTCATGTTACTCTTCCACACAGTGAAGCTCTGCTTCAAACTGTTTTCCCCACAGACAATACGATTTCCTTAAGCTGAAACTCATTTTCCTTTCTGTCCATTCTTAGATTCTAAGTTCCCCATTATTATGCCTCCATTCTTATCACACTTGCATCTGTAATTTGTACTGGTATTTGCAAGTGGTTTATGGAATGCTGTATCTCTATTAACAGCATCGCTCTTCAGGAATTAAAAAAGATTGATCCTTTGAGTTTCAACCTAGGTTTGGAAAAAAAAACTAGGTTGAAACTCAAAGAATCAATCTGAAAACTTTACCTTTGTGATTGCTATATGCATTTGGTTATTCAACACGTACCAGGTTGAATATGTACTTCTCTAATGTTCAACTTGTATAGTAAACATGCAGAAAAAAATTGAGAAAGGGAATCTGACCTCTTTTATTACTGCACTTTACAGGAGAAATGTAATTGAGGGCCTATTTCTTAGCCATTTACCTGCCGCAGCTGTGTCAGATCAGATTTATTTCCCACCAGGACCACAGGAGTGTCATCAGTGCGCCGAACGCGATAGATAAGCTGTTTGAATTCACGCACTTCATGGAAACTTCGTCGGTCTGTGATTGAATAACAGATGATAAATCCCTCGCCAGCCCTCATGTACTGGTCTCTCATGGCCGTAAACTCTGCCTAGAAACAGACAATTACATTTCAATTGCACAAATATGACAACTTTCCAATTTGCTTAAAACGGGAAACGAAGTATGTATTCCAAAAACAGCTGCATAAAAACTCTATTAGCAAACGGGTCATCTATATTCTCGTCCTGTTACATACAGGACGAGATACTATTGGATTAATACCAAACTTCCCTTGCTATAGAAATTATGCAAATGCGTATTTTTTTCAGCCAATATATATCACTTGCTGAGCATGAATAGCAAGATGCAATGGAGAAAACAGTATATGAAAATAGTACTGCCTGGGATGCCTGAAAATACCATAAAATCATAAAATGATACAGATGCTATAAACAATACAATACTTAGAAGAACTATGACAGCTCTAAAAACAATTTGGAAGAAAAGACAGGGATACTCTTACAGGATTTCTGTAACTGATCATTACAGACTTCTAACACCCTCCCACTCACTTATTAGTGCTTACATACCTGCCCCGCCGTGTCTAAGATATCCAGATTAGCAGGTTCATCATCAATGCGTATTCGTATTTTATAAGCATCCTCTGTGAATTCATGGCACATCAGAAAAAACAAAGTTGGAGTACAATTGCAATATACATTAGTCATCACTACACAGAATGTTACACAAGAACCACGTAAGCTGTTAACATTATAACAGTAAATTAGCCAGATCTTCATTTAACAACAAATTAAAATTTGACTGCTTTGTGATTTAGGATCTTCTCAGCTGGGTCCATCTGGTCCAAACCCTGCTGAAACATGCTCACCCAGAGCCACTTGGCATCAGGATCACATCCAGGTGGCTTCTGAATATTTCCAAGGACAGAGTCCATAGTCTCCCTGAACAACCTGAGCAGAGGTATTCCAAGCCCTTCAGCATCACTGTACATAATATATTAAGCTCTGAAGCACTTCACCCCTGTTAATGTGAAATTTCCAAACCAAAAAGCACAGTTTGACCTGACAAATTAACAGTAACTGATCTGCATCAGATTAGATTAGATTTTTTGAACAGAAAACTAGCAATCACCCCTCAGAATTTTCTTATTCTTGTTTGTCAACATACAAATACAAGGTAGCATGTGGCCCAAATAAACGAGTACATGATGGGAAAAACTTTCAAGAGAGAAAACTCGGGATATGTATCCCAGTCCTTACGGTAGCCTCAAAACTTTTAACACTGTAAATTAGTAAACTAAGGGACCTGATTCCTCAATTTACAGCCAAGTTCACATGCTCCTTTAAATCAAACACTTTAAAGAAATGGACTCGACAGCACCTCAGTCTCCTAGGAGATGGAGTGAACAGCAAAGAGGAAAGAGAAAAGCGATTTTTCATACCAATTGTGGGATCGTGATCCTCCGGAAATCGGTGACTGATGAACTGCATAGTCATGGCTGGAAACAAAAATTGGAGGCTTACAGTCACATAAGTCTGGTAAATACCTGCCATTTCGGCATTCACTTCACAACACATCTGTGCGTGTTATTTACCTGATGTTATTCAACTAACAGCTAGAAGATAAAACTGACAGAGAAAAAACAACGCAAGACTAGCAAGAACCAAACAGATTAAACGACGCAGAAACGTGGAGAACTACGCTCTCATCCTCAACAAACGCGGCTTTAGAGGGTTCAGAAACAAAGCTGGAAGCTTTGTTTTTGTTTGTTTGTTTTTTTCCAGGGCACGGAAAGCAACGACACGCCGCGCTCCCTCCCGCCCCGGGCGGGCAGCACACGAACCCGGCCCGCGAGGACGGCGCCGGGGCCGAGCAGGCCACGGGGCTTCAGGCCTCTCCGCGGCCCCTGCCCCCGCACGCACCGCTCTTGCCGACGCCGCCGGCGCCCAGCATCACCAGCTTGTACTCGCGGGACTGCCCCGGGGTGCCGCCGCCCGGGCGGGCTCCAGCGTCCATCTCCTCAGCGCCCAAGAAGCCGCCGCCCCTGAGGAGGAGAAAAGAGCGTAAGCGCCGGCAGCCCCTCTCCCGACCCCACCCCGCCCCGTTCGCGTCCCCCTTACCGTCAGGCTCCTCCGCGCCGCATCCTCCCGGCCGCTGCCCGGGACCGCGACCTTCGCCCGGCCCGGCCCCAGCTCCGGCCGCGCTCCGCGCCAAGGTAGCGACACCAAAATGGCGGCTCCTGCTCCTCCGCGAGAGCCCAGCCCCGCCTCTCCCCATCCTGGCCACGCCCCCACCCCTGACAGAATTCACCCGCCCCCCCCCCCGCGGAGGCCGAGGGCAGCGAGGTTCAACAAAAAAGTCAGCAAGCAGCAGAATATTTATACATTTATTTATAATGGAAGTATGGTTCTACTTATTTACAAGACATAGGAAAGACGACGTTTGTACAAGTGAGCCAGCACGGTCGTTCCGTGTGCAGCAGGGACACACGTTCTGATTTTTAAAACTTTTTACTGCTGTTTCAAAAGCTGACCGGTACCTCCTGGCTGCCCCACACACCAATGTTCTCATTACAAGAGCTCCTCCTGCAACGACCTGCCCTGCCAAGAAAGCCTGTGGTGCAGTTCATGCCCGTAAACAACAGACATTTATTCATTTATTCACAGACTCCACTCCTGCTCTTCAAAGCAAGAGCAACGGTTGCGGTCAGGTCTCTGGCGCTGTATAAGCCTAGTTGCTGCATTTCTTTTCCTTGTTAAACCACCATGGAACAAAATGGGTAAAATCAAATAAGTGAACGCATTAAGAGATTGAGAGAAGTTTGGGAGAAGCTCATGGGAAGTAGTTCCATATGAACCGCTGAATGGAATGAAATACACAGGGATAATTTGAGAAGATGAAGTACCGGTGTTACAGTACCAAGTCCACCTGGGGATTAGCATCAAGATAAACCAATTAAAGACCTGAGCACCCTCCCGTCCCCAACATTAGGCTAGAACCAGAAGTTGCGGAGTTAGTAAAACCACATTTCAAAGAAAAAAAACAATGTGGAGTTACAGGAGACACTTAAAGTAAAATTAAATTATGAATTTAGGAAGTGTGATCCATGTTTTTCTGAACTACTGTATATTCCTTTCCTTTGTTGAAAGTCCAAACATTGAATCCATAGTCACCATTGTCTTAATGGGACTGCAAACACAGGCTGACAGCAGGAACACTAGATAAAATACAAACAACAGATGTATAATGAAGTCAGTGTGACTGACACTTTCCATTTTTAAGTTATCCTGGAAAGACGGGAAACAGACCAACAGGCTTCCCTAGTTTTCCTTTACAGTACTTCCCCCACTCTTTAAGGGACTGGCCCTGTCAAAATACTATTTCAAATATTTTTCAGAGTTGACAAATCCACTGCAGAAATAAGGATTTTTAAAAATAACGGAGCCCTTTCAAGGGGGAATACTGAACCTTTAGCTTCTGTAAATGTAAAAACAATGTATATTTGCAAAGTTCATTTCGTAATATACATGCATTATTGCTAGAGGAAAAAAAAGAGGATGAATGAAAACTGTTCTGTAGCTTTTATGGTGCCATCCAAAATGGCATCTGTTGTTTGGCTCGCTGTTGTGAGGAAGGGTATTGGTAACCCAAACTCCATCCCTGTGAAAAAGTACTTGCATTTTTATGGCCACCATGTTCCTCCTCTTCATCTGATGAATCTCCAGCATATGCCACTAATCCAAAGCCCTTTTCTGAAGTTTTCATCTTCTTAGCTTGATGATCTAGGAAGGGAAAACAAAACAACCCCCCAGCCCCCAAGAAGGAAAAACAAAAATAAAGAGAGATAAAATGCCCCAAAACAAGTTAATAAAAAAAGATGTTAATTGTAAATTGTTAGTTGGACACCATTTTGAGGTCACAAGGCCAACAGTCATCCAAGGTCGAAGGCCACACGAAACAGCACCAGCAACAGCACAAGTGATCCATCAGAACCATGTAAGAGAACAGAGAAAGAAGAAACAAACACACAAAAAAGGTAAAGTTAGCAAATGGGTCTAAGTGATGGCAATTTCACCGTTAAAGAGATAAATATGTAAAGAAAAGTAGAAATTTTGTTCAAAAGAAAGCTAACAGAAGAGCAATCTCTGGGACCAATACTGCAGAAAAACTAAGGTTAAACAAACTAACACGATGTGCCTGCAGATCTGATATGGAAGGCACTAAACTACTAGGAGAGTTAAAGTGATTACGTGTTTTACCAAGTTGCAAAGACTTGATGCATGAAAGCCCTATGAGAGGATGAAATCTAATAACACTTCTGTTGTTTGCAGATGAGGTAGACATAACTCATGTCTGTAAATACACACCTGAACCATAACTCCCTCTGATACTCCTTAGTGCTTCTAGAGATAGCTGTTCACAATGAAAAGCCACATGACATCTGTGTTACAAAACAATCCCATGAGATTCTATGCCTCAGCTGACTGATGGGTCAAAAAACTCAGTCAACTCTGCCTTCACTTAATCACACCCTCATCATTCATATAGGTATTTACTGAAGTTTTATGAGAAGCATTATCTGTGTATATAGTCACAGTGAACACAAGAGATTTTAGAACAGGGCAATGTTCTAAAATCCCTTTCACTGAACGCAGTATGAAGAGCAGCCAAAAAAATCACTAATTTATTTAAATGGGCAGTAAGACCAGTGCAAACTTGTTTGGAAACGCAAACTTGACTTACAAGTGTATTTTATTCACTGCACTCACCATGGTTGCCTGGTAAAGACCCCACACCATTTCTTTCTTCAGATTCTGATTTCATCCCAGTGACTGGAAAAGCTGGTGGAGGCATCAACTGCCTATTTAAACAAGTGCAAGCCTTTATTATTATTTATTTATATATTAAGAGCAAGCAGAGACAAAGGTAAGAGCAAACAAATTCAAAATGCAGTCCTTGACTGAGTTTAAGTTTTAATTAGATTCATTGTCCTCTAAAATTCAGGATGGATAAGAATGTATAAAGGGTAACAGCAAACAGATGGTTCCATTTCACCTAGAGCATCTTAGCACTCCAAGCAACTTAAAGAGACAAAAATGTGCAATGTGCAAGATAAACTTATAGCTTTATTCTTCTTTTTAAGTTTTATGATGCTTCTTATGAAATTGCTTCTTAAATGAATTCAGGAAGCATACCACCAGCTCTCCAGATGAACTATCTTTTTTTTTATTTTATTACCAGCTCTTTCATACATTAGGTCTTATAAAACCACAGGCTATTTTTGAAATCACAGAAAATGAGTAATAACATAAGTCTTATATTTCACCCTCTCTTTGCTGTGTTTGCCTTAGACTTAACAGTCCAAGTGCAAGGTGCTGCAACTGGGTTGGGGCCATCCCAGACAGGAATACAGACTGGGAGAAGAACTCATTAAGAGCAGCCCTGCTGAGAAGGACTTGGGGGTTCTGGTGGACGAAAAGCTCAACATAAGCCAGCAGTGCGTGCTTGCAGCCCAGAAGGCCAGCTGTGTCCCGGGCTGCATCAAAACATCAAAAGAGGAGTGGCCAGCAGGTCGAGGGAGGGGATTGTCCCCCTCTACTCTGCCCTCTTGAGGCAGAGTACTGCATCCAGGTTTGGGGCCCCTAGCAGAAGAAAGATGTGGACCTGTTAAAATGAGTCCAGAGGAGGACTACAAAGATGATCAGAGGGTTGGAACACCTCTCCTATGAAGAAAGGCTGAGAGAGCTGGGCATGTTCAGCCTGGAGAAGAGAAGGCTCTGGGGAAACCTCATTGAGGCCTTTCAATACTTAAAGGGGTTGTATAAAAAGGAGGGAGAAGGACTCTCTACTTGGGTAGCTAATGATAGGACACGGGTGAATGGTCTTAAACTAAAAGAGGATAGATTTAGTCTAGACATTAGAAGAAAATTCTTCACAGTAAGGGTAGTGAGGCACTGGAACTGACTGCTAAGAGAAGTGGTGGATGCCCCATCCCTGGAGGTGTTCAAGGCCAGGCTGGATGGGGCCTTGGCTAACCTGATCTAGTATGCAGCCTATGGCAGGGGGTTGGAGTTAGGTTACCTTTAAGGTCCCCTCCAACCCAAGCCATTCTATGATTCTATGAAAACCAACAAAAAAAGCAAAATGCCAAGTCACAGAAGAGACCACAGAAGAGTCACAGAAGAAACAGGTCTGGAATAAGCTTTCCATCAGAATTAGCAAAGGTCTGATCGTATTTCTTTCACCACTTACCTGTCCCTCTCTCTCTCCTTTCCTGAGGAACTTGCTGGCTTCGATCCGGCTCCATCGATTTCGCTCTGACTGGAGAAGCCTGTACCTAAATTAGTCATATGAATGGGTCCATGCTATGAGCAGAAAAACACACGGCATTAGCAAATCTACAACTACAACATAAGCTACAGCTCCTTAATGATAATGATAGGAAACCCAACTTTTCAGAGTATATTGCCAACTACTAGAAGAAGCCACTAATCACCACTGCTAAACAAAATACTTTCTCCTAAAAATACTGAGGAGAGTAAAGTAGTAAGAAACACATCTGAACACCAATACAGAAGACCTCACCACTTAGTCCATCTTCATGAGGACTTATCTCCTCAATCAGCCAATTCTGAATACTGTATAGGCCTCAAGCCACAGTAAACTCTGCTTGAGATACTAATATTAGGTCTGATATGTAGGCAGTTCCTTATATTCTCTAGGCAAAGCTTTTATTAAGGGTTTCTGCCTATGAGCAGGGATACATCAGAAGCATTTCCAGAAATTCCCTTTTCTCACATACAAGTCTGAAGAAAAACTCGAAGTTATTTTTATTAAAATCAACTGTGTAACATTTGCTATCTAAAAATAAATAAATAAAATCAATCTCTTAAAACTAGGCTTCTTGTAATCCTCTCAAGTGCAACCTGCAAGAAAGGTAAATAGGAAAATCTGGAAGTTATTACCCTGCTTTCCTCCCCTCCCTTCAAACAAGCCTGCCCAAGAGACCCAACAAAGAAAGCAAAGAAAAAAAATAACCTCCCTTTAAATTAACCAGTAAAACACTATTGCCATCTCTTTGACCTGAATGCACTACTATTCTTCATGAAAGAATGCAGATCTGGAAAGCCAGATGCCAATTAATTAAATAAGACGGCCTGAGAACAGTGCACCCAGTCAAAGAAACTGTAGCATGGTCTCAATGTGTTGTAACAATTACTGTCTGCCAAAGGTCCTGCCTGTCTGGTCCTAAATAAACTGCGCTAATAACAATCCCTCTCTAGCCAAGTTCTATTTTGTTGAATTAAGTAGAATTGCTGATTTTATTCCACCTGATATCCCAGCAGTCCTGACTCTCTCTCATCTGGTAGTTCCTCAGTGAAGCGCCTCTTTTGACCTTGGGGATGGGGTTGGACTTGTGGCTGTGTACCAGTCGGCAAAGTTGTTTTTACTGGGGCAGCAGGAAGAAAAGGAGCACTCAGTGGACTCTGGCATGCAGAAGTTGGGAAAAAAAAGATAATTTGATAATACATGTGTATGAAGTATAAACCCAATGTACAGTTTCATGCATAGGATCAGAAAACACAACTAATTTTTCTTTGCAGAACTTGAGAGCCAAAAAGGAAATTTACAATTTAAATTCACAACAAACATTTGATTTATGGAATGCTCCCACCTCAAAGTAATCATTATCTGCAACTCACTGTACCTACATAGCCTGTGGTAATGCTTTTCATAAGTGACCTATCCCTGCAGATACCCTTTATGCTAACAGGTGGTTACAATATGAAAACAGCCATACCAAAAACGTTGTTGCTTAGACAGAAGCATCAAAGCAATAACTGCAGAAATTGCCTATGCGTACCGTAAGGAAGAATTCTCTATCTGTAAGTACTTCAAGTATTTTATTGTTAGCAAGAAACAGCTCAGGAAGCTGACAGCTATAAGGCAAACAGTTCATCTGTGGCAGTACCTGGCCAGTGCTGGCTGGAGGCTGTACTTGAGATATTGGGTATTGTGTCGGCACAGGCGGAACTCCTGTAGGTAGTGTTGTTAAGACTCCTGGTGCCAATGGCACAGCAGGTGGTACTATGCCTGGTACACCATACGGTGGCTGAACTGGTTGCTGAGGAGGGGGAACGACAGGATAACCAGACTGATATCCATTGGAAGGGTAATACGATGGCTGAGAAGGTACGCTATTTATAGCGGCAGGCTGCGCGAAGCCTGGTGAGAGAGAGGAGAGGGAACAAAAGGGTCATCTTCAATTCAGCTAGCAGTCACAAAAACAATGAATTTAGTTACCAAGTATAAAAAGCTGGACTGCTTCTCAATTAAAGAAGTTAACACAAAAGACTTCCACAGGTAAATAAATTCTACAAAACTTAGCTGTAAGTACAGCTCCATAGAATGCAGCTCTAAAGACTTCGTAACATTTACCTGCTAAAGGTACTGCAGTGGTTATCTGATTCACAAATCGAGAGTATTCAGCATGAACCTACAAAGGATGTCAAAGATTAGAAAATAAGCATCTATTTCCTTTATTACTCTCCTGAAGGCAAAGGGCATTTAACTATGTATCACCATAAAACTGTAAGTGGACTTTGATTACAGAACACACTATGCTCTAAGCCGTAACAAAAATCCAAACACAAAAACAGAAAATTGAGAACCCGCAGACCAAAAAACAGCAAATCCTGCAGAACAAACCACTACTGGCGAGAAACTGCTAGGTCTCTGTGACAAATTCATGTAAAACACAGGACACCCTTTCACAGGAAATGTACTATTGCAAATGAATTCAGTAGATGCAAAATACTTAAGTCAAAGCATCTAAAGCATTTTTTCAAGAGAGACTTAGTATTGATACTTGAGTACGGGCTACAAACAGGAAGACTGTCTGACAGGCTTTTACTTTATTTTGGGGTGGTGCATTCATACAAATCAATAAATTTCTTAGGTTTTGTTATATGTGTACACTGTGAAATTTTCTAAAAACTCATTTGGTGCCAAGGACAACAATCTCCCTAGGAAAGAAAGCGGGCTGTGTGCCTCTGGACAACATTTAAAGCTAAGGCAAGGTAAGCTACAGGAATCAAACAAAAGAATCCTGCTTTTTTTTATGTACACAGTCGAAATTCCACACACACTGAGGATAAAACTAATGGCAAGTCAGAATATACTGTTTTGCTGAGAGCATAAAGTAAAATCTTTGTTAGCCAGGCACATACTAAAGTTATGACAGGCTCTGAAATCCCATATTTGTAAATGCTACTCACGGTTTGCAACAGATTCTCACACAGCTTTTTAGCAGCTGCCAAACCTTCTGGCTTTGGGTGACTGAAAACAGATACAAAAAAGTCTCATAAGCACAAACATTACCACCAAATTTGGGAGCTAGTTCTTTCATCAGCAACCTGCTGTCAAATCTTATCCCTCTAAAGAGCCATCAGTCACCACAACAGGACTCTAGTTCCTCTGCAGCTATTTTAGCACAATTGTGAACAACAGTGAAGAACATTTATTTTCTAGATGAAAATTCAGGGTACTCTAAACACTGAAAGAAACATGCAAAGAGCAATGACTTGTTCCTCAATGCATTTTGTTGAGCTCTTAAAGCTCAACATCACAACCCAAGCCCAAGAAGAACATAGGTTTACTGTCTTCCCAGTAAAAGTAGTACATTATAGTTAAAAGCTATGCACGATCCTTCTTCCTTTACCTTTACCACTTCATAGATATCTCTATTAAAATAGAAGTATAAAACTTGTCTCATTTGCATTAATCGGACAGAATTAAGACGTAATTCTTAAAGTCATCTTCTTAAAGACTTTGAGACTAAGAACTCCCCACAACAATAAAAAATTAAGCTACATTCATAAGTGGTCATTGGGATTTTTTATTATTCTATTTTTAAAAGCCTCCTCATACCTGATGTAGATGTACATGGGTTCAAAGGCTTCTCTGCCTGATGCTGGTTCTATGCAACCTGAGCCTTTCCCACGAAGAAAGACTTTGGCACCTGTTTCAATTTGAATATGCTGCAAGTAGGAGCAACCAGGCCCTTCCACCTTCTCCTTCACATTAAATGTAGGTACAGCATGTTCCAGACCAACAAATAATTTGTCCTGAACATAATGCATCTGTAAATGTAACAGTAAAGGCTTATTATTTCACTCTTAGAATTAGGATTCTACATTCATTTCACTGGATTCTTAGTTCATTTCACTGGAGACCAAAAAACTTATTTCTGTGAGTCAGAACAGTTTGTGTTGGATGGCACAGTAGGCCCTTTGCTTTTCTTTAAGTAGGACTGCTCTCTCCATCCCTTTTCTTCTAGGAGATTACTGTCACCTGAGTCTCACTCTTCAGACTCAGTCTGATTAGTCCTCCAGATTTCACAACATGCAAGTTTTTTTTTTTTTTTTTTCCCCCTCGGTAAATAACACAACATTTATACTTTGCAATAGGCAAATTTTGTAATCAATGACATTTAATGAAAGACACAGAAATGAATTACCCACCCCTGACTGGAACGGAGGTTTTTGACCAACTGCTGGAGACAACTGAGTAATGGGGGCCGGCTGGTGGTAGACAGTAACTGTAGCTCCATTGAATGTTGGACTAGAACCTGTGGCAGCTTTCACTACTCCATTAGTAATAATCTCTTTAATACGGTTAACAGCTCCTATTTGACAGGATATGAAATATATTTGTATTTCAGTAGAGGGAAATTACTAAGAGATCTTAGTTCTCTTCACAAGAAGAATTTATACTAGTGGGATAGCCACCCAAACACTGATCTTCTTGGTAACTACAGCAGACTAGACTCAACACGTCAACACATAAGAGATTCCCTTCATGCCTAACTATAGAAAAAAGAAATTCAGGCAACTGAGTTTAAAAAGCAAAACCACATCCCCTGCCTACCACACGCACACACACCATCCATCCACAGAAATTAATTTTGAAAGCAACACCAGCTGCAGTAATCAAAGCACATACTGCGCTTTCTCGTAGTAAATCAAAGCTTTTAGTTCCATGACTTACAGGACACAGTACTTCAGATAGTCTCTGCTCAAAACTAACATCAATGATTAGCACTGACATTATTTATGGCACAAATCCGTACCAGTCATAACAAAACCTATTACTACTAGACTAATTAAGACTGTCTTAACATATTGCAAATAATTAGATAAAAACAGAATGCTTTGCACACTTACTGTCAACCAATTCCCTTGTCTGACCCTGGACATGAAGATACAAAGGACGATCTCTAGGAAGGAAATGTCAAACACTCTATTAAATCCACAGAGCACATACAGTAATGGATTCAATCTAATTCTATTACAGTCATCTGGCTATATGAATTCTTCCTCAAAATCTTGCAAAAGACATGAAATAGAAAAATAATCCGTTCACATTTAATATCACAGCACTCAGTAAGCAAAGCTTTGCGCTAGAAACTACAAAGATTCAGAAGTTAATTACATGACAACTTATAAAAGTTACTCTGTTGAAAACTCTAACTTGCTTGTCCACATGAAAGGACAATTAAAAGCACCGAGTCTACAAAATATTAGCTCGCTTCAGAATTGGAAGGGTCCCATTCTTGACAAAGTGCTCAAGAAATCTAGTATAGGGTTCAAACAGAAGAACTTCAGCACACTCTGATCTGTCACTTTTTTTTTTTTATTTCACCTTATCAGTTCTAAGCAGGAACGAAAGCAGCTATGCAGTCAGTATTATCATAACGATAAACACATTTGAAATATTCAATAGTCAATTTACTATCACACCAACATGACGCTGCTCACGAAAAACAAGAAAACCTCATTATTAACCAGCCAATTACAAAAAAAAGGGGCAGAAAAATACAAACCCAGGTCCCACTTTTGCTTTCTCTTCTGCAGTCATGAATCTCCCTCGAGTAGAGACAGCTGCTCCACTCAGTCGACTTATCTACAAGCAATTAAAAAAGCATCAAGTTTACCAATAATAAAGCATACAAACATTAAAGTAGTTTAAGCTAAGCTGTTGTATAAAGAGAACAGAAATCATTACTGAAGTGCTAAGAGAACAACTGGTGCCTGCTAAAGGATACTGGCTATGCTACCTTACCTCGTGATATGACACCTTATTGAACAAATCAATAAACTACTCAAGAAGTGTCTTAGAAAACACGGTAAGTTTTGTAAAGACAGAAAACAACCACTGAATATAGTTTATTGCAAGGTTTTTTAACCATACAAAAAAGGTACAACCATTGAGCTGCCAAGCCTAACAAATCAGCAGGAGCTCCTGAACATACCTCATCCTGAGTCTGTCCTCTTGTCAGCAGGTTTCTGCATGTGAGGGGCACGTCGTTGATTTCTACCTCTGCCACCACAAGGTCATCTTTGCTTTTACTTGTAGCCGGACCTTTTCCCAGAGCCTGCAGCTTCAAAGACAACCATTGCAACAGACCAGTGGTTGGAAAGCTGAGAAAAACGACGTAACATACACATCGACCCTAGCAATCTAGGGAGGTGAATACCTTTCACATTCTCCCCCTTTAGCTGTTGGACCCAAAAGCTTTACAAATATTAACAGAAAGTACATTATACCTACCTACTACTTACTAATTCACTTCTGTACAACCTCAACCTCAAATAAAAAAACATTATTAGTTCTATGCTCAGGATGTTTTAACAATTAGTTACTTTAATAATTAGTTACTAAATATTAGAAGGGACACACAAGGAACACACTCTTGGTTCCACACAGGATGACCCAAAAATCAGACCATCAGTCTGAGAGCAGTGTTCAAACGCTTCTTGAACTCCAGTAGCCTCAGTGCCATGACCATGTCCCTGAAGAGCCTGTTCCAGTGCCCAAACAGCCTCTCAGTAAAGAACCATCTCCTAACATCCAACCCAAACCTCCTCTGTCACAGCTCCATGCCATTCCCTCGTGTCCAGTTGCTGTCACCAGAGAGAAGAGACCAGCCCCTGCGCCTCCGCTCCCGGAGACTTACTTGCTACTAAACCTTACGTGTTAAAAGGGGTGTAATCGCCATTTCAGATACACGACCAACATGAACCATTTGTGGTGACTACACAGCAGGGCACATTTGCCACTCTCTTTCTCATTATCTACAAATGATTCCATGACAAAACAAGTATTCATTTTGATACCACTTCATAAGGCAACCCTTAAAAAATAACTGGCAGTCTCACCAACACTACGGATGTCAAGAAAAGATAAGATACACTGTGAAATCATACTGTTCTTGTTAACCTCATATTTGAGCCAACTAGGAGGGAAACTTGAAGTAGTCTTTTAAACTCAGCTCTAATGTAGCCTAATAACATGCAGAAGAGCAGAATTGTTCCCGTTGGTAGAACTGAAAAACCAGCTTTAAGTTACACTTTCTTTATTTAGAACATGGACATATGCTCCTACTGATAGCTTGTCTAACCACGACAGTAATTTGGTTTCCATGTTTTAAATTGTTTTATACGCAAGACAGCTGTACTATTAGAAAATAGTTCAGAAGTATTTATCTTCTTACCAAGAATCACTTTGGTTAAGACTTGTGGAGGAGGACTTACAGCTATGCCAGTTTTCCGTTCTTCTGCAAACACCAAGAAAACTTTTCCAGTTGTTTTTGTTACGCCCTACTCCAAGAACGAAACCCCCATCCGTTCTCTGGCTCGTTGACGGACATTTCGAAAAATACCACCCGTGGGGCTGCAAATAAGGGACGTGACACCTGCCCTCGCTCTCCCGCCGGCCCAGGGGGTCCCAGCGGCTCCTGCCGCCCCCCCGCTCACCCACCTTGTCCGCCGTGCTGGGCGCCGGCTTCAGCTTCCCCTTGGCCATTAACATCGCGTTGATTTTCGCTGCCACGGCGGCGGCGGCATCCAGCGCCCCGGATGGAGCCGCAGAGCTCTCGGAACCGGCCGCGGCGGGCCCGCCATCCCCGCCGCCAGGAAAGGGGCGCCCGGGCAGCGGGGCCGTGCCGGGGAGGAGGAAGGCGGGGGCCGGGCCGGGCTGGTCCCACTTGCTGCGACGCCTACAAAACGGAAAGGCCTCAGTCCCCGCCGGCCGCGGCCTCCCGGGAGCTCCAGCGCCCGAGCCGCCGCGCCTGGCAGCCGCCGCGCCGAAGCCCCTGCCCGCGGGCGGGCCGCCCGCCCCGGGCCCCGCCCCGGCGGCCCCAACCTCACCCGCCGGCGGCCCCAGCGTCGCGCTGCCCGGCACCTCCCGCCGACATGGCTCCGGCCCGGCTCCACCGCCTCCGCGCGAGCCGCGGCGTCATTTCCGGCCTCCCAGCGAGCCTGCAAGGCCCCTTCCGGGCGCTGCCATGGCAACAGCGGTGGCGCGCTCGCTGCCTCCCCTCCGGCCCCTCCCTCCCCCGCGGCCGGGGGCTCGGCGGGCGGAGCGAGCCCTGCACGGAGCACAGGGGCCGGGGGGAGGCAGCACGGGGCAGGCGAAGAGGAACGGGCCGGGGTCTGCTCCAGGGTCCCCAGTGCGCCATATTTCCCCAGTAGTCCCCAGTGGACCGTCCTTAGTGAGCATAACAGCTGATGTTTTGTTCCAGCTGCTCTTTCAGGGCAGGGAGCCAACACCTTGATAAGAGGCAGGACACACGTGTCTTGATGCTGTTCTCTGACTGCCTGATGGCTGTTTCTCAGCACTGTCATACACCTGGGATTGGTGGCAGGCCCAGACACCCTTCCCATCTATCTTCCCATCAGAAAAGCCTCAGAGCGGGAAGTCCCCTCCAAAACCATTATACCAATGCGATCTCAACACTAGGTTTTGTAAGAAGCTCATCTGTTGTTAAAGTACTAACAGAAGCAGCGAGGATATGACTGATGGTTTGACTAATGTCAAGCCAGAAGTGGTTTTGGAGCAGGGTTTCAAACTATACCATTGGAGAAAACGGTATCCAAAGTTTGTCTTTAAACGGAAAGCAAGGAGGTTTGCTCCATGCTCCAGATGTTGCATTCGTTTTTGCTCCCTGTATGGCAAGACCAGACTCTCCCTGTTTGAA